>NC_056589.1:30034233-30060881 GCF_018340385.1 Cyprinus carpio
ATTTGTGTGTATTCTGTGAGTTGTTTTCTGAAGCTGACCCAGTGGCCTTCCCTAGCTGTTCTCTCCTGTTGTGGTATTTGTGCACTTCACTACCCTCTTGTATCAGTCTGTTTTGTCAAACCATTGTTAACTCACTCTGCAACTGGGTCCTCCTTTCCCAGATCCCTGACAGTTTAGTTCCTGAATGAATCAACTGTTTAAATGATTCGGTTCAATCGCAGTGACTCACTTATTAACAGTGACTTGCTGACACATACTGGCCATTTTAATTTCACATTTAAAGTATCTTTTAATTTATTTTTAATAATTTCTTTTTTCAAATGAGTATTCAACATTTTATATCTTGTATATCAAAACATTATTCATGCATTTGTAACTGGAGGTTAAATGCATTCTTGTCCTGCACTAAACAGTGTGTAAATACATCTAAATGCCACGTCTGATGAAGCCTCTGCATTGAAAAGATGAGTTTGTTGATACTGATTTGCCTGGTAACAGCCCAAATGTCTTATTATTCTAAATAACTGATTCCTTTAATTAAAAACAGCTAGTGGATTTAAAGGCCTATCCAGGGGTGTCAAGAGCTCAGTTCCTGGAGGGGCGTAGCCCTGCAGAGTTTAGTTCTAACCCTGCTCCAGCACACATATCATGTAGTTTTTTCAAATGGCTGAAATGATCAGATTAGCTGGATCAGGTGTGTTTAATTAGGGTTATATCTAAGCTGTGCCCAGGACTGTGTCCCTCAGGGAACGAGGTTTAACCTGCTAACCTAATCCCATTTTGGCTCCCTCCCACTGTTAAAGTATAGCTAAATGTAATTTGTTACTCTGAGTAAATTTTAAATGAGCTACTTTTTACTTTTACTTGAGTAGATTTTTTGTTTAGTACTTTTTACTTGTACTTAAGTAAAATGTCATTAATGTAATGGTACTTTTACTTGAGTAGAATATTTTTGTACTCTTTCCACCTCTGGTAAAGTCACAATGAGGAACAAAATCAACAACTTTCACATTCTGACTTCATCCACAAGATCTCTGCTTTATTCAGATCGCAAGTCTTATTTGAATTCTAGAATTTAGAATTATAGTAGATGTTTTACCAGTGACAGAACTGAATTTAGGTATTCTTTTTTTTAGTGTTATAATAGATGTTTTACCAGTGACTGAACTGAATTTAGATCATCATTTAGACAGTGGGTTCCAAACATGGTTACTGTCAGGATCTTGCCCTGACGGCTTTGTCTGTCTTGTGTCTGTTCAATGTTTCTTTGTTTTTTTTTGTGTCTGAGCACATGGCTCTGTCTTTATGTTGGCCATGTGCTCCTCTTGTCCTGCCTCCTGTTTCGCTTTAACACACCTCCTTGTTTTTTTGTTGTTGTATAATAGAATCTTTGTTGTTAAAAAAAGTGATAGTGTGTTTGGTTTTTGTCTAGATTTTTTGTTTTTGAACTGCACAGAAGTAGTTATTTTGCCAATTTTCTCCTTGAATTTTTTATTTGACATTTTATTTACAGCCATTTGAAACTTTGATTTACAGCCATTTGAAATGTTACTTTATTTATTTATTTATTTTTTTTTATTTATTTTTTTTTTGCTCTTCCAAGGGCCTCTGTGGGCCCCTGGGGATGGAAGTTAATTAATGACATAGATATATTTTTATTATCTTGATGGAAAACTGTAGTTTGGTCACAATTATAAACGAGAATTTTTATTATTTTATTTTTTTTTTTAGATTTAGTAAAAGAATAAGATGAAGAGAAATAGGCACAGTTTAATGGAATGAAAGGAAGCAGCATTATAAAAAGCTGTATCTTCAATAGCAAGCTATTATTATTGTAAATGATTACATGCAGCTGGTATTGTTGTAAGCAGTTTAAAGGCCTCTTCACACCTGTTGTGATATATGTATATCCCTTTCTGAATTCACTGTCAGTCTCTGCGCCAGTCAGTGAACGCAGATTTAAAATGAGCAGCTGCTGACTTTTATTTTTTTTCCATTCCTGCCACCCACAGGATGATATGCTGCTTTTTTGTAGTCAGTCATCACATTATCTCCTTAGCAATGGATGCAGTATTAAAACATGTTTCTGCTGATGATGGTGTTTCCAGTAGCTGATCACTCCAGCTTTTCCCGGCTTTGCTCCCAGTCCTGACCTGGTCTTTCCCTCTTAGGACTCACAAATCTGGGATGTTTTGTTGGAGACTCTCCTGAAACTTAGAAAGATCATATCTCATCGAAAATGGTCTCTGTAGAATTTTCTTGGGATCAGTGTGAAATGCTAGTGACTTCCATATGTTTGTATTATGGAAGTTATTTAATTTTGAAAACAACTTATAAATCAACAAGATTGGCCTTGCTGTTACTCCTCTTTAATTGTTTCATGATAAAGTTCCCCTCCGTTCCTCCAGCATCTTTAAGTTCAATCTTTCTGCAGTAGTTCTTGTATCTGATCGTCTGATTTAATTCTGCTATTGAAACAGTGGAAACTTTCCCCCCACATTCAGTCATCATCAGTGGCTGGAGGTCTGCTTGATGGAAGTGTTGTGTCAGAGAGGTTCAGCAATGGTCTGATCCGATTCACACTGATATGTGAACTTAGAATCATGATGTCATTTCTTGAATTTCAGGACCAAATAAACACTTTAATACTGGCTCAGGATCTATTTGCTCATTTTGGTAATAGGTTTCTCTCAGGAGGCACGGTGAGCAGAACTGAATGGAGACTCCGCTGAGCATCCAGAGACCAGCTGCTCCTTCATCATCCCCTGCTGCTCTTCATTCAGATCTGGATCCAGGAGTAGATCTGGACAATCAATCACAGCGACCTGCTTCCCGCCGATCTGAGCTGCTTCCTCCTCAGACTTCAGCTTCATGCTTTAAACCTACTTTAAACCTCTTTTTCTCCCAGTATTGTAAGTTTCCAGATGAGCTTTTCCCAAGAAAACCCCTTTCTGCCGATCAGAAGAGAATCCGGATCACTGGATCATCTGCTCTGGAGCTGCTCTCTGACATCTCTGAGAAAAAACAAAAAACAAAATGGAATTAGGCATCAGGTCATGCAGCCCAAGAGCAAGGAAGCGAGAACAATTTTGTCTGTGTTTTCACAAACAAACTAATATTTCTTTGCTAAGTGTTTAAATAAGTCTTAGTTGGGGACTCTGAACTGTATTTTACCTGACACCAACTGTGGAACAAGCACTATTATAACACAGAAATCTATATGGAGTTTAATTTTACATTTACATCTTGTTGCATTTGCATCAATTTCACAAAAAAATAAAAAATAAATACAAGGGTTGTGAAATGTGAGTTTTCTGTGGCAGCTCTTTATTGTTCTCACACTTATATTAAGTAATACAAATACAGTAGATTATATGAGTTAGAGTTATATAGTTACATGAATTAATCTGTTTTTAATGATGAACTTTAAATTTCACTACACACAAAGGAAACTGTAAATTACTATACTTCATGTCAAACATCAAGTCTGTTTCATTCTTTTAGCTTTATTGATGAAATTAGACTATTACCATTAATTTACTTTTCCTTCAGTCAGGCAGAGAAATGTTAATAGATTGATTTTTCTTCTAGATCATAAAATTCTTAGATTCCTGATGTTTTTTCAGAAACCTTTCGAAGGTTTTTTTTTTTTTTTTTTAAGAAACAGATAGAAAGCATGACATCTCAGACCATTTCAAAATAAAATCAGTTTAGCAACAACACAATACAATCGTTGAGTATGTGTGAAAATATTTCATACCTGTAGCTGATGTAGATCCCTCTGCCATTTTTATTGACTACAAAGAAACAGATACAGTATAAAACTTTAACAAATAATACCCCTGATGTCAGGAAATCACCGGAGTTTTTCAGGTTGTCTTTCACTTTTTGTTTTTATTGAGAGGCTCCTCCTCCCTGCAGTTCCTCCTGTGACCTGTAGAGGGGGTGTTTGAATTCACCCACAACAGATTCAGACACAACAACATCTACATCAAGACTTCAGTGTCACAGACTGAAAGTAAAACTATGCGCCTCACTCCCTGCATAGACAACTGTGTAGCAGCTCATAATGTAGTATAATAAGTAGTACATTATTATTGTAATAAAATGATCATAATGAAACAATTTTCTCAAAATTTAATAAAATCTTGAGCTCATAATGTAATAACAATTATTACATTATGAGAAATGTGTAACATTATAAACTGACCAAAAATATTGTAATATTGTCATAATTATATAATTATAATTATAATAAAGTATAAGCAGCCCATTATAAAGGACATTTAAAATATTTTGCTGTTATTTAGCCAATGTGTATGTATATATAAAGAGAGAGAGACATAAGTGTATTCAGTGTACATAAGTCTTTCATGTTGAGCCTACATTAAGTTTTTTTTGTTTGTTTTTTTGTTTTTAATATAATAACTTTTACTTAGCGCAAAATATATATTTGTAGTGTATTTCCTAAAAAGATTCAAAAGCGCCCGGGTGTCTAGTCAGTCCCGTGGATCGTCAGCGCTGGCCCAATCACAGCTGAGCTGAGATCACAGAGTCACTCGAAAAACAACAGGTAAGCATTTCAAGCTTCTTTATTACTATTTAAAGAGCTTTTTAAACGCTTATGATTTATTGTCGCGGTCTTTATTGTTTGAAGATTAACCAGCTCAGCAACGCTGATGAATTAGTTAGCAAATAGGAACCAGCACCTACCACGACACATCAAAGTTATCAACGGCAAGTGTTAAATATACAGTGTTTTACACCACAGTTTGTGAGTGAGAAAATAATAAATATTATTTGTGCTTTTCTCAGTCTGAAAGCACAAACTGACGTGATATTAAGCTGTCTAATAAACGCAGACTTGCTGATTGCATGATTTTGATATTCTTGTAAAGATTACAAGTTATTGGTATGATTGCCCGTAGCGGCTGAAGTAAGTAGGATAAACAAAAAAATAAACATAAAGTAAGTCTGTGTTGGCGCGGGTTTCGAACACGCGCTAAAAGACGCACGCGTCGCGAGACGACAGTAATGAACCACCGAACTACCGCTCTACACTGATTCAGCTACAGAGCTCTGGATTGAAGACAGGACTCTCGGCGTCACATTGTGCAGCTGCTGAATCAAGGAAATACCGTGTTTACTTGTGACCTGTGTTTATTATGAAAATAAACCATAGCAGAACGCTGACTACATTTTATGGTTTATGATGTTAAAGAACATTTCATGATGTCTCAGACAACTGTAAATTTGTGGCTACTGTGGTTTATAAACGCTATATATGTACTATATTTACCATAGTAAAAATATGGTACATTTTCTTTAGAAACTAGCTGATGTCTCATTACATGAATGTAACAACGTTGTTTCCACTTATTTTCTCCTAGCATTACTTTGGAAACGTGACTTGATTTGAATGAAGTGTAAACGTATAAGATTATGCTTATAAGATTCTGCTTGTGAATATATTCGCAAGCAGACAATACCGTTTATATTTCATAATTTTTTTAAGTAATGTTAGTGAACGCAAGTCTCAAGGTACAAAGTATTACATTTATATACATATTTTTTTTTTATTACAGAATAAAGTTAATATTTCAAATACTTGTATAATAAAATAAAATACCAGCTAGTGAACGGTTTAAGTTGGTCCAACAAGCCATTTCCTGTTTCCCGCAGGTGGCGCTATGAATAAAACAATAGTGAATACTAAACCTGCAAGATTGTGTTCAGGCCAATAATCTTTTCGAACCAGTGTGAAGTTTGGGGAAGATCGAAAACATCTTATGCCTGAGTTACAACCCAACTTCTATTCCCATGGCGAGACATCAACTTTGTCACGGCGCCATGGCCACACCCTTTAATGAAAACTCATGATGTTTCACAATTTAACATCGCAAAGGCCTTTAGATTAGACTGACCAAAAAAATTATAAAATGTCATAAAATTTTTAGGAGTAGTTTGTTACGGCGTAAAACATGTCACTTCCTGTTGCCAGCAGGTGGCGCTATAGCGATATCTGAATATTGGCATGTAGATATATTCAGGTCAGGAGTCTTCTCAAACATGTGAAGTTTGGGGCAGATTGGACCATTGTATGTCTGAGTTATAGCAACTTCCTTTCTCATGGCGAAACATCGAAATTTGTAAGGCCGCCACAGACACGAACTCCCTTAAACGAAACCTCAAGATCTTCGCAATTTAACATCGCAAAGGCCTTTAGATTACACAGACAAAGTTTGGTGTTGATCTGAATAAATCTCTAGGAGGAGTTTGTTATCTGAATAAATCTTTAGGATGGCAAAAACGACACAAATTTTGCAGAGAAAATTCAAAATAACTGACTTCCTGTTGGGATTCGAATTTCGTACCAAGAGACTTTTTTGTAGGTATTGGTGTGTTACATGTGTGTACCGATTTTTGGTACATGTACGTGAAATGTAGCTCGAGGCGCACTCCGTTGAAAATGTATAGGTGGCGCTATTGAGGCATTTTGCAACACCCGATGGAATATTGGCCTTCAGATTTGTTCAGGCCAGGACTCTTATCGAACATGTGAAGGTTTGGGCAAGATCGGACATTTTATGCCTGAGTTACAATAACTTTTAATTCCCATGGCGAGACATCGAACTTTGTGACGGCGCCATGGACACGCCCTTTAACGAAAACTCAAGATCTTCACAATTTAACATCGCACAGGCCTTTAGAATAGAGTGACTGAAAAAAAAAAATGTATGTCATAAAATTTCTCGGGGTAGTTTGTTACAGCGTAAAATATGTCACTTCCTGTTTCCAGTAGGTGGCACTATGACTATAACTGAATATGGGCATATCAATCTGTTCAGGTCAGGAGTCTTATCAAACATGTGAAGTTTGTGGCAGATTGGACATTGTATGTCTGAGTTATAGCAACTTCATTTTGCATGGCGAATCATCGAAATTCGTCAGGCCGCCACGGACACGCCCTTCAACGAAAACTCAAGATCTTCGCAATTTAACATCGCAAAGGCCTTTAGATTAGGCATACCAAATTTGGTGTTGATCTGAATAAATCTCTAGGAGGAGTTCGTTAAAATACAAGGCATGCAAATGACAAAAATGATGCAAAATTTGCTCAGAAAATTAAAAAATAACCGACTTCCTGTTGGGGTTTCGGATATTGCTCCAAGAGTCTTTTTTGTAGGTACTGATGCTTTATATATGTGTGCCAATTTTTCGTGCATGTACGTGAAACACAGCTCGAGGGCTGTTGATTTTTTTTACGATAGGTGGCGCTGTCGAGCCATTTTGCCACAACCCTCTTCTGAAAACTATATCAGACGTAAATTTTCACCAGGTCTGACGCGTGTGCAAAGTTTCAGGACTTTTCGAGCATGTTTAGGCCCTCAAAAATGCGATTCATTTTGGAGAAGAAGAAAGAAGAAGAAAGAAAGAAGAAATATCTAATTAATTAAGCTGCAAGCAGCGATGAACGGGCCCTCGCACCCGGGCTCACACCGCCATCGTGTGGCTTTAGTAAAAAGAAGTGAACGGTGAGAAAATATGCATTTAAAGTCGAAAATATAAGTGGAATATGTCAAAGTCATTTATATGTGCCAATTTTCCTGTTGCCAGCAGGTGGCGCTATCTTTATAATGGAATATTGGCCTTCAGATTTGTTCAGGCCAGGACTCTTATCGAACATGTGAAGTTTGGTGAAGATCAAACATTTTATGCCTGAGTTACACCAACTTCTCTTCTTTTGGCGAGACATAAAATTGTGTCACAGCGCCATGGACACGCCCTTTTAACAAAAACTCAAGATCTCCACAAATTCACTATTGCAAAGGACTTTAGACTAGACTGACCAGAAAAAAATATTGATGTCATAAATTTTCTAGGAGTAGTTTCGTTACAGCTTAAAACAAGACACTTCCTGTTGCCAGCAGGTGGCGCTATGACTATAACTGAATATGGGCACGTAGATCTTTTCAGGTCAGAAGTCATGTCTCAAACATGTGAAGTTTGGGGCAGATTGGACATTGTATGTCTGAGTTAGAGCATTTTCCTTTTTAATGGCGAAACATCGAAATTTGTCAGGCCGCCATGGACACGCCCGTTTAACGAAACCTCAAGATCTTCGCAATTTAATATCGCAAAGGGCTTTAGATTACACTGACCAATTTTGGTGTTGATCTGAATAAATCTCTAGTGAGGAGTTCGTTAAAGTACAACCCCTGAAAATGGCAAAAAACACACCAATTTTGCAGGGAAAATTCAAAATAACTGACTTCCTGTTGGGATTCGAATTTCGTACCAAGAGACTTTTTTGTAGGTATTGGTGTGTTACATGTGTGTACCGATTTTCGTACATGTACGTGAAACATAGCTCGAGGTGCACTCCGTTGAAAATGTATAGGTGGCTCTATCGAGGCATTTTGTCTCACCCAATGGAATATTGGCCTTCAGATGTGTTCAGGCCAGGACTCTTATTAAACATATGAAGTTTGGGCAAGATCGGACATTTTATGCCAGAGTTACAATAACTTTTATTCCCATGGCGAGACATCGAACTTTGTCACGGCGCCATGGACACACCCTTTAATGAAACTCAAGATCTTCACAATTTAACATCGCACAAGCCTTTAGATTAGAGTGACTGAAAAAAAAAAATTTAGAACTGTCATAAAATTTCTCGGAGTAGTTTGTTACAGCGTAAAATATGTCACTTCCTGTTTGCCAGTAGGTGGCGCTATGACTATAACTGAATATTGGCATGTAGATCTGTTCAGGTGAAGAGTCTTAACAAAAATGTGAAGTTTGGGGCGGATTGGACATTGTATGTGTGAGTTATAGCACCATCATTTTTCATGGCGAATCATCGAAATTTGTCAGGCCGCCATGGACACGCCCTTCAACGAAAACTCAAGATCTTCGCAATTTAACCATCGCAAAGGCCTTTAGATTAGGCATACCAAATTTGGTGTTGATCTGAATAAATCTCTAGGAGGAGTTCGTTAAAAGTACAAGGCATGAAAAATGACAAAAAAATGATGCGACATTTGCGGAGAAAATTCAAAATAACCGACTTCCTGTTGGGTTTCGGATATTGCTCCAAGAGTCTTTTTTGTAGGTACTGATGCTTTACATATGTGTGCCAATTTTCGTGCATGTACGTGAAACACAGCTCGAGGGCTGTTGATTTTTTTAGGATAGGTGGTGCTGTCGAGCAATTTTGCCACACCCTCTTCTGAAAACCTATTTCAGCCGTAAATTTTCAACAGGTCTGACGCATGTGCAAAGTTTCATGACTTTTTGAGCATGTTTAGGCCCTCAAAAATGCGATTCATTTTGGAGAAGAAGAATAATAATAATAATAATAATAATAATAATAAACAAAGCAGATACAATAGGGTCCTCACACCATCGGTGCTCGGGCCCTAATAATTAAAGCTGCAAGCAGCGATGAACGGGCCCTCGCACCCCGGCTCACCGCCAGCGGGTGGCTTTTGTAAAACAGCGAACGGCGAGATATATGCGTTTAATGTGGTAAATATAAGAGAAATATGTCAAAGTCATTTATATGTGCCAATCTTCCTGCTGCCAGCTGGTGGCGCTATGGCTATAACTGGATTTCGGCATGTAAATTTCTTCAGTCCAGCACTTTTATCAAGCATATGAAATTTAGTGCAGATTGAACATGGAATGTTTGAGTTAGTATAAAGCATGACGTGTCCTATTGCCGACAGGTGGCGCTATGATTATAACGGAATATTGGCCTTTAGATATCTTCAGGCCATGACTCTTTCCAAAATATTTGAAGTTTGGTGCAGATTGGACATTGAATGTTTAAGTTTAGTGTAAAACAAGCCATTTCCTGTTGCCAGCAGGTGGCGCTATGATTATAGTGGAATATTGACCTTCAGATGTGTTCAGGCCAAGACTCTTTTCGAACATGTGAAGTTTGGGGAAGATCGGACATCTTATGCCTGAGTTACAATAACTTCTATTCCCATGGCGAGACATCGAACTTTGTCACGGCGCCATGGCCACACCCTTTAATGAAACCTCAAGATGTTCACAATTTAACATCGCAAAGGCCTTTAGATAAGACTGACCAAAAAAAAATTATAAAATGTCATACAATTTCTAGGAGTAGTTTGTTACGGTGTAAATCATGTCACTTCCTGTTGCCAGCAGGTGGCGCGCTATAGCGATATCTGAATATTGGCATGTAGATGTATTCAGGTCAGGAGTCTTCTCAAACATGTGAAGTTTGGGGCAGATTGGACATTGTATGTCTGAGTTATAGCAACTTCATTTTTCATGGCGAATCATCGAAATTCGTCAGGCCGCCACGGACATGCCCTTAAACGAAACCTCAAGATCTTCGCAATTAAACATCGCGAAGGCCTTTAGATTACACTGACAAAGTTTGGTGTTGATCTGAATAAATCTCTAGGAGGAGTTCGTTAAAGTACAACCCCTGAAAATGGCAAAATACTACACAAATTTTGCAGAGAAAATTCAAAATAACTGACTTCCTGTTGGGATTCGAATTTCGTACCAAGAGACTTTTTTGTAGGTATTGGTGTGTTACATGTGTGTACCGATATTTGTACATGTACGTGAAACGTAGCTCGAGGCGCACTCCGTTGAAAATGTATAGGTGGCGCTATCGAGGCATTTTGCCACACCCAATGGAATATTGGCCTTCAGATGTGTTCAGGCCAGGACTCTTATCAAACATGTGAAGTTTGGGCAAGATCGGACATTTTATGCCTGAGTTACAATAACTTATATTCCCATGGCGAGACATCGAACTTTGTGACGGCGCCATGGACACGCCCTTTAACGAAAACTCAAGATCTTCACAATTTGACATCGCACAGGCCTTTCGAATAGAGTGACTGAAAAAAAAAATTTATGTCATGAAATTTCTCGGGGTAGTTTGTTACAGCGTAAAATATGTCACTTCCTGTTGCCAGTAGGTGGCGCTATGACTATAACTGAATATGGGCATACCAATCTGTTCAGGTCAGGAGTCTTATCAAACATGTGAAGTTTGGGGCAGATTGGACATTGTATGTCTGAGTTATAGCAACTTCATTTTTCATGGCGAATCATCGAAATTCGTCAGGCCGCCACGGACACGCCCTTAAACGAAACCTCAAGATCTTCGCAATTTAAACATCGCAAAGGCCTTTAGATTACACTGACAAAGTTTGTGGTTGATCTGAATAAATCTCTAGGAGGAGTTCGTTAAAGTACAACCCCTGAAAATGGCAAAAACTACACAAATTTTGTAGAGAAAATTCAAAATAACTGACTTCCTGTTGGGATTCGAATTTCGTACCAAGAGACTTTTTTGTAGGTATTGGTGTGTTACATGTGTGTACCGATTTTTGTACATGTACGTGAAACGTAGCTCGAGGCGCACTCCGTTGACAATGTATAGGTGCCGCTATCGAGGCATTTTTCCACACCCAATGGAATATTGGCCTTCAGATGTGTTCAGGCCAGGACTCTTATCAAACATGTGAAGTTTGGTCAAGATCGGACATTTTATGCCTGAGTTACAATAACTTATATTCCCATGGCGAGACATTGAACTTTGTGACGGCGCCATGGACACGCCCTTTAACGAAAACTCAAGATCTTCACAATTTGACATCGCACAGGCCTTTCGAATAGAGTGACTGAAAAAAAAAATTGATGTCATAAAATTTCTCGGGGTAGTTTGTTACAGCGTAAAATATGTCACTTCCTGTTGCCAGTAGGTGGCGCTATGACTATAACTGAATATGGGCATACCAATCTGTTCAGGTCAGGAGTCTTATCAAACATGTGAAGTTTGTGGCAGATTGGACATTGTATGTCTGAGTTATAGCAACTTCATTTTTCATGGCGAATCATCGAAATTCGTCAGGCCGCCACGGAGACGCCCTTCAACGAAAACTCAAGATCTTCGCAATTTAACTTTGCAAAGGCCTTTAGATTAGGCATACCAAATTTGGTGTTGATCTGAATAAATCTCTAGGAGGAGTTCGTTAAAGTACAAGGCATGCAAATGACAAAAATGATGCAAAATTTGCTCATAAAATTAAAAAATAATCGACTTCCTGTTGGGTTTCGGATATTGCTCCAAGAGTCTTTTTTGTAGGTACTGATGCTTTACATATGTGTGCCAATTTTCGTGCATGTACGTGAAACACAGCTCGAGGGCTGTCGATTTTTTTACGATAGGTGGCGCTGTCGAGCCATTTTGCCACACCCTCTTCTGAAACCTATATCAGCCGTAAATTTTCACGAGGTCTGACGCGTGTGCAAAGTTTCAGGACTTTTCGAGCATGTTTAGGCCCTCAAAAATGCGATTCATTTTGGAGAAGAAGAAGAAGAAGAAGAAGAAGAATAATAAACAAACCAGATACAATAGGGTCCTCACACCATCGGTGCTCGGGCCCTAATAATTAAAGCTGCAAGCAGCGATGAACGGGCCCTCGCACCCGGGCTCACCACCAGCGGGTGGCTTTTGTAAAACAGCGAACGGCGAGATATATGCGTTTAATGTGGTAAATATAAGAGAAATATGTCAAAGTCATTTATATGTGCCAATCTTCCTGCTGCCAGCTGGTGGCGCTATGGCTATAACTGGATTTTGGCATGTAGATTTCTTCAGTCCAGCACTTTTATCAAGCATATGAAATTTAGTGCAGATTGAACATGGAATGTTTGAGTTAGTATAAAGCATGACGTGTCCTATTGCCGACAGGTGGCGCTATGATTATAACTGAATATTGGCCTTTATATATCTTCAGGCCATGACTCTTTCCAAATATTTGAAGTTTGGTGCAGATTGGACATTGCATGTTTAAGTTAGTGTAAAACAAGCCATTTCCTGTTGCCAGCAGGTGGCGCTATGATTATAGTGGAATATTGACCTTCAGATGTGTTCAGGCCAAGACTCTTTTCGAACATGTGAAGTTTGGGGAAGATCGGACATCTTATGCCTGAGTTACAATAACTTCTATTCCCGTGGCGAGACATCGAACTTTGTCACGGCGCCATGGCCACACCCTTTAATGAAACCTCAAGATGTTCACAATTTAACATCGCAAAGGCCTTTAGATTAGACTGACCAAAAAAAAATTTAAAATGTCATACAATTTCTATGAGTAGTTTGTTACGGCGTAAATCATGTCACTTCCTGTTGCCAGCAGGTGGCGCTATTGCGATATCTGAATATTGGCATGTAGATAGATTCGGGTCAGGAATCTTCTCAAACATGTGAAGTTTGGGGCAGATTGGACATTGTATGTCTGAGTTATAGCAACTTCTTTTTTCATGGCGAATCATCGAAATTCGTCAGGCCGCCACGGACACGCCCTTAAACGAAACCTCAAGATCTTCGCAATTAAACATCGCAAAGGCCTTTATATTACACTGACAAAGTTTGATGTTGATCTGAATAAATCTCTAGGAGGAGTTCGTTAAAGTACAACCCCTGAAAATGGCAAAAACTACACAAATTTTGCAGAGAAAATTCAAAATAACTGACTTCCTGTTGGGATTCGAATTTCGTACCAAGAGACTTTTTTGTAGGTATTGGTGTGTTACATGTGTGTATCGATTTTTGTACATGTACGTGAAACGTAGCTCGAGGCGTACTCAGTTGAAAATGTATAGGTGGCGCTATCGAGGCATTTTGCCACACCCAATGGAATATTGACCTTCAGATGTGTTCAGGCAAAGACTCTTTTCGAACATGTGAAGTTTGGGCAAGATCGGACATTTTATGCCTGAGTTACAATAACTTATATTCCCATGGCGAGACATCGAACTTTGTGACGGCGCCATGGACACGCCCTTTAACGAAAACTCAAGATCTTCACAATTTGAACATCGCACAGGCCTTTCGAATAGAGTGACTGAAAAAAAAAAAATTTATGTCATAAAATTTCTCGGGGTAGTTTTTGTTACAGCGTAAAATATGTCACTTCCTGTTGCCAGTAGGTGGCGCTATGACTATAACTGAATATGGGCATACCAATCTGTTCAGGTCAGGAGTCTTATCAAACATGTGAAGTTTGTGGCAGATTGGACATTGTATGTCTGAGTTATAGCAACTTCATTTTTCATGGCGAATCATCGAAATTCGTCAGGACGCCACGGACACGCCCTTCAACGAAAACTCAAGATCTTCGCAATTTAACTTCGCAAAGGCCTTTAGATTAGGCATACCAAATTTGGTGTTGATCTGAATAAATCTCTAGGAGGAGTTCGTTAAAGTACAAGGCATGCAAATGACAAAAATGATGCAAAATTTGCTCATAAAATTAAAAATAACTGACTTCCTGTTGGGTTTCGGATATTGCTCCAAGAGTCTTTTTTGTAGGTACTGATGCTTTACATATGTGTGCCAATTTTCGTGCATGTACGTGAAACACAGCTCGAGGGCTGTTGATTTTTTTTTACGATAGGTGGCGCTGTCGAGCCATTTTGCCACACCCTCTTCTGAAACCTATATCAGCCGTAAATTTTCACCAGGTCTGACGCGTGTGCAAAGTTTCAGGACTTTTCGAGCATGTTTAGGCCCTCAAAATTGCGATTCATTTTGGAGAGAAGAAGAAGAAGAAAGAAAGAAGAAGAGAAATAATAATGAAGATAAACAAAGCAGATACAATAGGGTCCTCACACCATCGGTGCTCGGGCCCTAAATAACAAAAGCTGCAAGCAGCGATGAACGGGCCCTCGCACCCGGGCTCACCGCCACCAGGGTGGTGCTTTTGTAAAACAGCGAACAGCGATATATATGCGTTTAATGTGGTAAATATAAGAGAAATATGTCAAAGTCATTTATATGTGCCAATCTTCCTGCTGCCAGCTGGTGGCGCTATGGCTATAACTGGATTTTGGCATGTAGATTTCTTCAGTCCAGCACTTTTTATCAAGCATATGAAATTTAGTGCAGATTGAACATGGAATGATTGAGTTAGTATAAAGCATGACGTGTCCTATTGCCGACAGGTGGCGCTATGATTATAACTGAATATTGGCCTTTAGATATCTTCAGGCCATGACTCTTTCCAAATATTTGAAGTTTGGTGCAGATTGGACATTGCATGTTTTAAGTTAGTGTAAAACAAGCCATTCCTGTTGCCAGCAGGTGGCGCTATGATTATAGTGGAATAATGACCTTCAGATGTGTTCAGGCCAAGACTCTTTTCGAACATGTGAAGTTTGGGGAAGATCGGACGCCTTATGCCTGAGTTACAATAACTTCTATTCCAATGGCAAGACATCGAACTTTGTCATGGCGCCATGGCCACACCCTTTAATGAAACCTCAAGATGTTCACAATTTAACATCGCAAAGGCCTTTAGATAGACTGACCAAAAAAAATTATAAAATGTCATACAATTTCTAGGAGTAGTTTGTTACGGCGTAAAACATGTCACTTCCTGTTGCCAGCAGGTGGCGCTATAGCGATATCTGATTATTGGCATGTAGATATATTCAGGTCAGGAGTCTTCTCAAACATGTGAAGTTTGGGGGCAGATTGGACATTGTATGTCTGAGTTATAGCAACTTCCTTTTTCATGGCGAATCATCGAAATTCGTCAGGCCGCCACAGGACATGCCCTTAAACGAAACCTCAAGATCTTCGCAATTAAACATCGCGAAGGCCTTTAGATTACACTGACAAAGTTTGGTGTTGATCTGAATAAATCTCTAGGAGGAGTTCGTTAAAGTACAACCCCTGAAAATGGCAAAAACTACACAAATTTTGCAGAGAAAATTCAAAATAACTGACTTCCTGTTGGGATTCGAATTTCGTCCAAGAGACTTTTTTGTAGGTATTGGTGTGTTACATGTGTGTACCGATATTTGTACATGTACGTGAAACGTAGCTCGAGGCCGCACTCCGTTGAAAATGTATAGGTGGTGCTATCGAGGCATTTTTGCCACACCCAATGGAATATTGGCCTTCAGATGTGTTCAGGCCAGGATTCTTATCGAACATGTGAAGTTTTGGGCAAGATCGGACATTTTATGCCTGACTTACAATAACTTTATTCCCATGGCGAGACATCGAACTTTGTGACGGCGCCATGGACACGCCCTTTATACGAAAACTCAAGATCTTCACAATTTAACATCGCACAGGCCTTTAGAATAGATGACTGACAAAAAAAAAAAGAAAAATGTCATAAAATTTCTCGGGGGGTAGTTGTTACAGCGTAAAATATATGTCACACTTGTTGCCAGTAGGTGGCGCTATGACTATAACTGAATATGGGCATATCAATCTGTTCAGGTCAGGAGTCTTATCAAAAACATGTGAATGTTTGGGGCACATTGGACATTGTATGTCTGAGTTTATAGCAACTTCATTTTTCATGGCGAATCATCGAAATTCGTCAGGCCGCCACGGACACGCCCTTCAACGAAAGACTCAAGATCTTCGCAATTTAACATCGCAAAGGCCTTTAGATTAGGCATACCAAATTTGGTGTTGATCTGAATAAATCTCTAGGAGGAGTTCGTTAAAGTACAAGGCATGCAAATGACAAAAATGATGCAAAATTTGCTCATAAAATTAAAAAATAACCGACTTCCTGTTGGGGTTTCGGATATTTTGCTCCAAGAGTCACGTTTTTTGTAGGTACTGAGCTTTACATATGTGTGCCAATTTTCGTGCATGTACGTGAAAAACACAGCTCGAGGGCTGTTGATTTTTTTTACGGTAGGTGGCGCTGTCGAGCCATTTTGCCACACCCTCTTCTGAAACCTATATCAGACGTAAATTTTCACCAGGTCTGACGCGTGATGCAAAGTTTCAGGACTTTCAATGAGCATGTTTAGGCCCTCAAAAATGCGATTCATTTTGGAGAGAGGAAGAAGAAGAAGAAGAAGAAGGAAGAAAAATAGCAATAATAATAACAAAGCGACTTACAGAACACCCGGTCCTCACACCAAAGCTAAAATAAACCTAATTAAAGCAGCAAAAGGCAGCGATGAACGGGCCCTCGCACCCGGGCTCACCGCCATCGTGTGGCTTTAGTAAAAAAGGTGAACTGGGTGAGAAATATGCATTTAAAGTCGAAAAATATAAGTGGAATATGTCCAAAGTCATTTATATGTGCCAATTTTCCTGTTGCCAGCAGGGTGGCGCTATCATTATAATGGAATATTGGCCTTCAGATTTGTTCAGGCCAGGACTCTTTTCGAAAGCCATGTGAAGTTTGGGGAAGATCAAACATTTTATGCCTGAGTTACACCAACTTATCTTTCCTTTGGCGAGACATAAAATTGTGTCACAGCACCATGGACACGCCCTTTAACAAAAAACTCAAGATGTTCACAATTTACCATCGAAAAGGCCTTTAGACTAGACTGACCAGAAAAAAAATGTTGATGTCATAAACTTTCTAGAAGTAATTTGTTACAGCGTAAAACATGACACTTCCTGTTGCCAGCAGGTGGTGCTATGACTATAACTGAATATGGGCACGTAGATCTGTTCAGGTCAGAAGTCATATCTTACATGTGAAGTTTGGGGCAGATTGGACATTGTATGTCTGAGTTATAGCAACTTCCTTTTTCATGGCGAAACATCGAAATTTGTCAGGCCGCCATGGACACGCCGTTTTAACGAAACCTCAAGATCTTCGCAATTTAATAATCGCAAAGGGCTTTAGATTACACTGACCAATTTTGGTGGTTGATCTGAATAAATCTCTAGGAGGAGTTCGTTAAAGTACAAACCCCTGAAAATGGCAAAAACAACATCAATTTTGCAGGGAAAATTCAAAATAACCGACTTCCTGTTGGGATTCGAATTTCGTACCAAGAGACTTTTTTGTAGGTGTTGTTGTGTTACATGTGTGTACCGGTTTTTGTACATGTATGTGAAACGTAGCTCGAGGCGCACTCCGTTGAAACTGTATAGGTGGCGCTATCGAGGCATTTTGCCACACCCGATGGAATATTGGCCTTCAGATGTGTTCAGGCCAGGACTCTTATCAAAACATGTGAAGTTTGGGCAAGATCGGACATTTTATGCCTGAGTTACAATAACTTTTATTCCCATGGCGAGACATCGAACTTTGTGACGGCGCCATGGACACGCCCTTTAACGAAAACCTCAAGATCTTCACAATTTAACATCGCACAGGCCTTTAGAATAGAGTGACTGAAAAAAAAAAAATTTATGTCATAAAATTTCTCGGGGTAGTTTGTTACAGTTGTAAAAAATATGTCACTTCCTGTTGCCAGTAGGTGGCGCTATGACTAATAACTGAATATGGGCCATGTCAACCTGTTCAGGTCAGGAGTCTTATCAAACATGTGAAGTTTTTTTTGGGGCAGATTGGACATTGTATGTCTGAGTTATAGCAACTTCATTTTTCATGGCGAATCATCGAAATTCGTCAGGTCGCCACGGACACGCCCTTCAACGAAAACTCAAGATCTTCGCAATTTAACATCGCAAAGGCCTTTAGATTAGGCATACCAAATTTGGTGTTGATCTGAAAAAATCTCTAGGAGGAGTTCGTGAAAATACAAGGCATGCAAATGACAAAAATGATGCAAAATTTGCTCATAAAAAATTAAAATAACCGACTTCCTGTTGGGTTTCGGATATTGCTCCAAGAGTCTTTTTTGTAGGGTATGATGCTTTACATATGTGTGCCAATTTTCGTGCATGTACGTGAAAACACAGCTCGAGGGCTGTTTGATTTTTTTTACGATAGGTGGCGCTGTCGAGCCATTTTGCCACACCCTCTTCTGGAAACCTATATCAGACGTAAATTTTCACCAGGTCTGCGACGCGTGTGCAAAGTTTCAGGGCTTTTCGAGCCATGTTTCGGCCCTCAAAAATGCGATTCATTTTGGAGAAGAAGAAGAAGAAGAATAAGAATATAGAAAGAAGAGCAATAATGCGTGATCGGGAATACTTAAAGCTGCAAGCAGCGATGAACGGGCCCTCGCACCCGGGCTCACCACCAGCGGGTGGCTTTTGTAAAACAGCGAAACGGCGAGAAATATGCTTTTAATGTGGTAAATATAAGAGGAATATGTCAAAGTCATTTATATGTGCCAATCTTCCTGCTGCCAGCAGGTGGCGCTATGACTATAACTGGATTTTGTCATGTAGATTTCTTCAGTCCAGCACTTTTATCAAGCATATGAAATTTAGTGCAGATTGAACACTGAATGTTTTGAGTTAGTATAAAGCATGTTGTGTCCTATTGCCAACAGGTGGCGCTATGATTATAACTGACCATGGCCTTTAGATATCTTCAGGCCATGACCTTCTATCAAATATTTGAAGTTTGGTGCAGATTGGACATTGCATGTTTAAGTTAGTGTAAAACAAGCCATTTTCTGTTGCCAGCAGGTGGCGCTATGATTATAGTGGAATATGACCTTCAGATGTGTTTCAGGCCAGCAGACTCTTTTCGCACATGTGAAGTTTGGGGAAGATCGGACATCTTATGCCTGAGTTACAACAACTTCTATTCCCATGGCGAGACATCGAACTTTGTCACGGCGCCATGGCCACACCCTTTAATGAAACCTCAAGATGTTCACAATTTAACATCGCAAAGGCCTTTAGATTAGACTGACCAAAAAAAAATTATAAAATGTCATAAATTCTAGGAGTAGTTTGTTACAGCGTAAAAAACATGTCCTTTCCTGTTGCCAGCAGGTGGCGCTATAGCGATATCTGAATATTGGCATGTAGATATGTTCAGGTCAGGAGTCTTCTCAAACATGTGAAGTTTGGGGCAGATTGGACATTGTATGTCTGAGTTATAGCAACTTCCTTTCTCATGGCGAAACATCGAAATTTGTAAGGCCGCCACAGACACGCCCTTAAACAAAACCTCAAGATCTTCGCAATTTAACATCGCAAAGGCCTTTAGATTACACTGACAAAAGTTTGGTGTTGATCTGAATAAATCTCTAGGAGGAGTTCGTTAAAGTACAACCCCTGAAACATGGCAAAAAAAAACAACACAAATTTTGCCAGAGAAAATTCAAAATAACTGACTTCCTGTTGGGATTCGAATTTCGTACCAAGAGATTTTTTTGTAGGTATTGGTGTGTTACATGTGTGTACCGATTTTTGTACATGTACGTGAAACGTAGCTCGAGGCGCACTCCGTTGAAAATGTATAGGTGGCGCTATCGAGGCATTTTGCCACCACCCAATGGAATATTGGCCTTCAGATGTGTTCAGGCCAGGACTCTTATCGAACATGTGAAGTTTGGGCAAGATCGGACATTTTATGCCTGAGTTACAATAACTTTTATTCCCATGGCGAGACATCGAACTTTGTGACGGCGCCATGGACACGCCCTTTAACGAAAACTCAAGATCTTCACAATTTTAACATCGCACAGGCCTTTAGAATAGAGTGACTGAAAAAAAAAAATTTATGTCATAAAATTTCTCTCGGGGTAGTTTGTTACAGCGTAAAATATGTCACTTCCTGTTGCCAGTAGGTGGCGCTATGACTATAACTGAATATGGGCATATCAATCTGTTCAGGTCAGGAGTCTTATCAAACATGTGAAGTTTGTGGCAGCTTGGACATTGTATGTCTGAGTTATAGCAACTTCATTTTTCATGGCGAATCATCGAAATTCGTCAGGCCGCCACGGACACGCCCTTCAACGAAAACTCAAGATCTTCGCAATTTAACATCGCAAAGGCCTTTAGATTAGGCATACCAAATTTGTGTGTTGATCTGAATAAAATCTCTAGGAGGAGTTCGTTAAAATACAAGGCATGCAAATGACAAAAATGATGCAAAATTTGCTCATAAAATTAAAAATAACCGACTTCCTGTTGGGTTTCGGATATTGCTCCAAGAGTCTTTTTTGTAGGTACTGATGCCTTTCATATGTGTGCCAATTTTCGTGCATGTACGTGAAACACAGCTCGAGGGCTGTTGATTTTTTACGATAGGTGGCGCTGTCGAGCCATTTTGCCACACCCTCTTCTGAAACCTATATCAGACGTAACTTTTCACCAGGTCTGACGCGTGTGCAAAGTTTCAGGACTTTTCGAGCATGTTTAGGCCCTCAAAAATGCGATTCATTTTGGAGAAGAAGAAGAAGAAGAAGAAGAAGAAGAAGAATAAACAAAGCAGATACAATAGGGTCCTCACACCATCGGTGCTCGGGCCCTATTTAAAGCTGCAAGCAGCGATGAACGGGCCCTCGCACCCGGGCTCACCGCCAGCGGGTGGGTAGAAGAAGAACAGCGAACGGGAGAAATATGCGTTTAATTTGTGGTAAATATAAGAGGAATATGTCAAAGTCATTTATATGTGCCAATCTTCCTGCTGCCAGCTGGTGGCGCTATGACTATAACTGGATTTTTGCATGTAGATTTCTTCAGTCCAGCAATTTTATCAAGCATATGAAAATTTAGTGCAGATTGAACATGGAATGTTTGAGTTAGTATAAAGCATGTTGTGTCCCATTGACAACAGGTGGCGCTATGATTATAACTGACATATTGGCCTTTAGATATCTTCAGGCCATGACTCTTTCCAAATATTTTGAAGTTTGGTGCAGATTGGACATTGCATGTTTAAGTTAGTGTTAAAACAAGACATTTCCTGTTGTCAGCAGGTGGCGCTATGATTATAGTGGAATAATGACCTTCAGATGTGTTCAGGCCAAGACTCTTTTCGAACATGTGAAGTTTGGGGAAGATCGGACATCTTATGCCTGAGTTACAACAACTTCTATTCCCATGGTGAGACATCGAACTTTGTCACGGCGCCATGGCCACACCCCTTTAATGAAACCTCAAGATGTTCACAATTTAACATCGCAAAGGCCTTTAGATTAGACTGACCAAAAAAAATTATAAAATGTCATAAAATTTCTAGGAGTAGTTTGTTACGGCGTAAAATATGTCACTTCCTGTTGCCAGCAGGTGGCGCTATAGAGATATCTGAATATTGGCATGTAGATATATTCAGGTCAGGAGTCTTCTCAAACATGTGAAGTTTGGGGCAGATTGGACATTGTATGTCTGAGTTATAGCAACTTCCATTTTTCATGGCGAATCACATCGAAATTTGTAAGGCCGCCACAGACACGCCCTTAAACGAAACCTCAAGATCTTCGCAATTTAACATCGCAAAAAAGGCCTTTAGATTGCACTGACAAAGTTTGGTGTTGATCTGAATAAATCTCTAGGAGGAGTTCGTTAAAGTACAACCCCTGAAAATGGCAAAAACGACACAAATTTTGCAGAGAAAATTCAAAATAACTGACTTCCTGTTGGGATTTGAATTTCGTACCAAGAGACTTTTTTGTAGGTATTGGTGTGTTACATGTGTGTAACCGATTTTTGTACATGTACGTGAAACGTAGCTCGAGGCGCACTCCGTTGAAAATGTATAGGTGGCGCTATCGAGGCATTTTGCCACACCCCATGGAATATTGGCCATCAGATGTGTTCAGGCCAGGACTCTTATCGAACATGTGAAGTTTGGGCAAGATCGGACATTTTTATGTCCTGAGTTACAATAACTTTTATTCCCATGGCGAGACATCGAACTTTGTGACGGTGCCATGGACACGCCCTTTAACGAAAACTCAAGGATCTTCACAATTTAACATCGCACAGGCCTTTAGAATAGAGTGACTGAAAAAAAAAAATTATGTCATACAAAAATTTCTCGGGGTAGTAGTTGTTACAGCGTAAAATATGTCACTTCCTGTTGCCAGTAGGTGGCGCTATGACTATAACTGAATAGGACATATCAATCTGGTTCAGGTCAGGGAGTCTTATCAAACATTGTGAAGTTTGTGGCAGATTGGACATTGTATGTCGAGAGTTATAGCAACTTCATTTTTCATGGTGCGAATCATCGAAATTCGTCAGGCCGCCACGGACACGCCCTTTAACGAAAACTCAAGATCTTCGCAATTTAACATCGCAAAGGCCTTTAGATTAGGCATACAAATTTGGTGTTGATCTGAATAAATCTCTAGGAGGAGTTGTGTTAAAATACAAGGCATGCAAAATGACAAAAATGATTGCAAAACTTTGCTCATAAAATTTAAAAATAACCGACTTCCTGTTGCGGTTTCGGATATTGCTCCAAGAGTCTTTTTTGTAGGTACTGATGCTTTTACATATGTGTGCCAATTTTCGTGCATGTACGTGAAACGCAGCTGGAGGGCTGTGATTTTTTTACGATAGGTGGCGCTGTCGAGCCATTTTGCCACACCCTCTTCTGAAACCTATATCAGACGTAAATTTTCACCAGGTCTGACGCAGTGTGCAAAGTTTCCTGACTTTCGAGCATGTCACTAGGCCCTCAAAAATGCGATTCACTTTGGAGAAGAAAGTGAGAAGAAGAAGGAGAAGGAGAAGAAGAAGTTAAAGCTGCAAGAAGCGAGAAGACGAAAGGAGAAGAAGAAGGAGAAGCCAGAGTGTGGCCTTAGTAAAAAGAAGTGAAGAAGAAGAAATATTTGCAAGAAGAAGACGGAAAGGAGAAGTGGAATAAGTCAAAAGTCATTTATAAGTGAGAAGGAGGAGAAGTTGGCAAGGAGGCGCTGCTAGATAAGAAGAAGAAGAGCCTTCAGATTTGTTCAGGCCAAGACTCTTACGAGCAGATCCAAGTTTGGGGAAGATCAAACCATCGGTGCTCGGGAGTTATTACCAACTTCTCTTCCCTTGCAGATACAATAGGGTTCCTCCACACCATCGGTGCTCGTGCCCCGAATAATAAATCGCTAAGATCGCTTAACCAATAGGGCACTTCGCCCTTTTCAAGGCCTTTATGCTAGACTGACCAGAAAAATAAATATTGATGTAATAATAATAATAATAATAATAAACGAAGAAATTCCAATAGGGTCCTCACACCTCGGTGGCTCGGGCCCTAATAATAATAATAAACAAAAGGCAGCAAGATACAATAGGTCCTCACCAACCATCGAGTGCTCGTCCCCTAATAAAAGAAGCAGATACAGAGCGTGTCCTCACACCATCGGTGATGCGGGGGGAATAAATGTTTTTTTTTCCGCTAGTCTATGAGGATATAGGCGTAATGAACAGACATTTTGTGTGGAAGAGCATGTTTATGGTACCCTTCTCTTATGTTTTTGAGTCAATTTGACCCCAGTGCTTTTTTTAGCTTTAGAAAACATTTATCCTCTGGTCATTTGATTTCCAATTGCAATTCAATTGCAATTTCATGGGCCACTTTTCTAAAATATTTTTTGGACGCCACCTTCTGGCTTTCTAATGACGGATTTGTGCAATTGAGAAATTACCAACTTATGTTAGTTATAATAAAATATCACTGTTTGTGCATAACTTTGATTATGTTATTTTTGGGTGTTTGTGCGTGGGGGTTTGGGGCGCTGCGAAAGGGGTCTCGCCCAGGGTTATTTCATGTAGAACCGCTCACTGCCTCAGTGGTAAACGCTGTAAGAGTGTAATGATAACTAACTGTAAGTTTCTCCAAGCTTGAATTGTGTGTTCATCAGTAGAATCACTGAGTTTTTTTCACGTCCAGACGTTCTCCTAGTAGGTGTATTCCTCATCAGGTCAGTTCTCTCCGGTAGGATGGGTTTGATTTCATAGCTGAAGTCAGGATTAGACACTGTTTCTCGGTAATACTGCCTCCCACACCGACTGAAGACATAAAGAGGGGAAACACACAAGAATCAGACACGTTAATGTTCATGTGTGACTATTTAAGCATGTGTTAACACCATACAGTGCAATAAATAAAATGTTGCCCAAACTGAAAACAATATAAGTCCATGATTAATTACACAGCCATAAACTAACACAAAAACCAAAAAATAGAATTTGCAGTGAAAATTGAGTTACATTTCAAGTCTGGAGAATCTTTAGTCGACACAAAAAAAAAAGGTGTGTGATTTGTAATGTAATTAAGATACAGGTCAACTATACACCACGTTACAATCACCATAAGTAAGCTGCCAAGCAGCGTTGAACGGGGGGCCCTTCGCACCGGGCCTCAACGCCACCGTTGTTGGCGCTTGAGTAAAAGGTGAACGGTGAAGGACATTATATCATTTAAAAAAACTCGTAAATCTATAAGTGGAATATGTCAAAGTCATTTATATGTTTCAATTTGTCCCTGTTGCCAGCAGGTTGGCCGATATCATTATAAATTGGAATATTAGCCTTGCAGATTTTTTCAGGCCAGGACTCTTTTCGAAATGTGATTTTGGGGAAGATCAAACATTTTATATGCCTGCGTGACAACAAACTTTCGCTTCCTTTGGCGAGACATAAAAATTGTCACAGAGCGCACATGGACACACGCCCTTGTAACACAAAACTCAAGATCTCCACAATTCCACTATTGCCAAAGGCCCCTTTATACTAGACTGTACATATACAATAATTGACTTTCAGAAACATTGCTAGGAGTAGTTTCACTTTAGCATGCGTAAAACATAGACACTTCCTGTTTCCCGCAGGGTGGCCGCTATGTACTATAACTGAATGATGGGCCCGTAGATCTGTTTCAGTGTCAGAAGTCATATTCTAACATTGTTGAGTTTTGGGGCAGATTGGGACATGTATGTCTGAGTTCGGCAATTCCTTGTTCATGGCGAAACACGCATTGGTCAGGCCGCCATGGACATCGCCGTTTAACGAAACATCAAGATGCTCTGTCACTCCTTTCTTCGCAATTTACTATCACAAGGGCTTTAGATTACACTGACAACTTTTGGTGTTGATCTGAATAAATCTCTAGAGGAGTTCGTTAAAGTACAACCCCAACCTAATGGCAAAAACAACACCAATTTTGCAGGGAAAATTCAAAATAACTGACTTCCTGTTGGGATTCGGATTTCGTACCAAGAGACTTTTTGTAGGTATTGGTGTGTTACATGTGTGTACCGACATGCATACATGTACGCGGAAAACATAGCTCGAGGGCACTCCGCTGAAACTGTATAGGTGGCGCTTATCGAGCCATTTTTCCACACCCAATGGAATATTGGCCTTCAGATTTGTTCAGGCCAGGACTCTTATCAAACATGTGAAGTTTGGGGGAAGATCGACATTTTATGCCTGAGTTATAACATCTTTTATTCCCATGGCGAGACATCGGTCTTCTTTGTCACGGCGCCATGGACACGCCTCTTTAACGAAAACTCAAGATCTTCACAACTTAACATCGCACAGGGCTTTAGATTAGACTGACCACAAAAAATACGTTGATGTCATAAAATTTTCTAAGAGTAGTTTGTTACAGCAGCAAAAATATGTCACTTCCTGTTGCCAGCAGGTGGCGTTATGACTATAACTGAATATGGGCATGTCAATCTGTTCAGGTCAGAGTCTTATCAAACATGTGAAGTTTGGGGCAGATTGACATTGTATGTCTGAGTTATAGCAACTTCCTTTTTTCATGGCTGAATCATCAAATTGGCCAGGCCGCCATGGACACGCCCTTCAACAAAAACTCAAGATCTTCGCACTTAACATCGCGAACGGCCTTTAGATTAGGCATACCAAATTTGGTGTTGACCTGAATAAATCTCTAGTGAGGAGTTCGTTAAAAATACAAGGCATGCTTAATGACAAAAAATGATGCAAAATTTGCTCATAAAATTAAAAAATAACCGAC
>NC_056589.1:30061881-30112533 GCF_018340385.1 Cyprinus carpio
CTTCGTTCAGTACGTATTCCTGATAATGTTCAGGGTTCCAGACATATTTTAAATCTAGATTAAAAACACATCTCTCTTTGGCCAAACATTCCAAATAATGCATCTCATAATTTTGGACTGCAGTTATATCTGAACTCTGGATTATTCTTTAACTTGGGTTAAACTAATTTTACTTGGCTGGAACAGCAGCTACGCTGATTACGTCTCTATTTGTTTCTGCTGGGATTTACACAAGCTTTAGTCGGATCAGAACCCCTCAGATGATGCTAACCTGAAACAACATATAGAACTCCCAAAACTTTGCTATAAATTTGATTGCATAATTGCTTTTAAATGGTGTTCATGGCTGTTTGATTATGTCTTTATGATTTTCCCAAACATTTTGCCATATGCATAAACTGACAGTCATTACTTATAAGCTACTACTAAATATTGTAGAAATTAATTTTCTGTAAAGTTGCTTTGCAATGATTTGTATCATAAAAAGCGCTATACAAATAAACTTGAATTGAATTAAAAAAATGGTTTGTAGGTTCAGTTTTCTGACTGACAGAACTGTCATCAAGAAACAACAGAAACCTAAGTAAATATTTTCACTCAAATACCATTTTATTCAATCATGTCTGAATTTTAAGATTGTTTCTAAATCTGCTTCGGGCCGGAATTAAAAAACCTAAGACCCGTTTTAAAATGTTTAAAAGGGGCGTCAGCAGGTGATTACTTCTATCTTTACCCAATTCCTTTATGAATAATAATAATATCATCCGTGGCCCAATGTTCTGCCAAATGAATTGCTAATTTAACAATTCGCGGTTAGGGTTAGGTTAGTTAGTTGAATTTTTCCTGACAGGCTGTATCCAGCAGTTTAAATTAATTCTTCACAGTGGTGTGCTTCATTTGTTGCCATTTGAGAATTTTCAATATTTGTTTTTGTTTAACATTAACATTCATTAGTGCCATTGCATTAAATCAAACATACAGCAGGGGCAGGTTGATGTCTCTCTCTCCGACCTGCTGACCTCAGATCAGTCAACAGCTGATCAATGATCTTTCAGTGATGGATCTGCTGGTGACAGTGTTGTTCCCTGTAGGTCTCACTGACACATCGCGGCTTCTTCATCAAATGCCTTCCAGATCATCTAAGACTTTTACAGGAGCGTTTCTTTTAATCAATTTTCACTGTTTCCAGAGTAACAGGATCCTCTGGTGCTACTAACTAACTGGCTAAGTGGGTTTCATGAAGAATGAGATTTAACAGAAACTAGCAACGATTTAATGATTCAAAAAATCTTGTTATATATATATATACTATATATAGTAAGTAGTTTTCTTTCACAACCCTCTATGGTGGGGAATCTCGCTTTACTCTCTTCCAGCTGATTGTGATGTGAACAGTTTGTGGTAAAGACAGTCCCACCGACCTGAGATGTAACTGTGATTCCTCACTTCTCTCACTAGGTGGAGATGAAGACACCCTTATATAAAGGACTATGATTTGGAACAAAAGGCAAAAAAATAAATTGATAAATGAATCCACTTTGACACAACTTATAGGAATCCAAATGAATACAGGTGAAATTTTGCATTTGCTGTTTACTCATATACATTTATTGTGTGAATGTGTTGTTTTAGTGCTTGTCAAAATCAGTAAATGCTTTTTCTGTTTTCATTTATGCCTGCTGTTTGTGCTAGACTACTTAGAACAGACAATTTATGTTTTATTATATAAGTGAAATTGATCATCTTCTGAGAGACTTTTAACATATTTAAAAAGGTAATGCAGTGGCCTATTATGTGTGTTTGTGCTTCATGTGAAGTTAGGTTTTAATGCTGCTGTAAATTCCCAGTGTTGTAGCCGCCGCTGAAGAGTGAACGGCATGATCACGGCCAGAAGGATGACATAACAACACCCCGAATAAATGATCTAAATGTTTGTCGTAGATCTTTTTACCCTGCACCAGGCCTCGACAAAAACGGAGGTGATTTCCAGCCTCCAGCACGTGTAACTTACAGACAGAGTGGAATTGTGGGGAAGCGGGCGGACGACAGTTAAATAATACATTGTTGCCCATGATGCCCCTCAGCCTCCTGCCACTTTTCACACCCAAATGCCTGCAGAAACAGCGGTCGGCCTCCACAATTTCTGCACTTAACAGCTTCTTTTCGCATGACAGGTGCTTATTTTCTACTCCAGCACCGGGGCTTGTGCATTTGAATAGAGCCACTGTTCTGGCAATCAGCATCATCCTAACACCATGATCTTGTAACCGAGACAACCTTAATCTGACCTTTACACAACCTTTTCATCTTTATAATCTGTATGAGAGAAGTACTATGAAAAACAATGGGAATTAAAGTAAAAGCAGACATGATCGCTCTCATCCTCAGGTTTATAATCTGTCACTAATGAAATGCTTGTGTTACTCCGTGTTTTTCCCTCGCCTGGGATCTCCAGTTTATGGTGAAGAAGCGCTTAATCCTTAATGGCCTTGCATATGTGGAGCTGAATCCTGTTCCTGTCCTGTCTGTGATTCAGATGTGAAAAACAGCTCCTGTGGGACTTGAAACAAACTTAAAAGCATAGGACACATCATCGCTCAGCAGTTTAACCATACCTGACTTTATCAGCTCTCATTAAACCATGCAGCTCAGCATGAGTTCATCAGGATGAATTCTATCACTTCAGAAGTATGTCAGATATGAAATCTATGGAATGTAAACACAATCAATTACAATAGCCAATATTGGTGGTTTATGACGTGATAACACAAGAATCGCCAAATTAGAAAACATCCTTCTCGACAACACAGTTTTCTTTAAGTGTTCAAGGGGACCTGACAATAGTGTATTGTGCAGTTTTCAGTTTCTGATGCTTTTTTTTTTTTTTGTGTGGCATGGACTTAATGTTGGCATGGAATGATAATGGAACAAAAACAAATAAAATAAAATGCATTTTTCCAAAAAACCGAAATGTAAAATCCATTGATGCCACTTTGTTCATTCTTGAGGTGAAACCTTACATTGGTGAGTATATGCCGTGTTCTGGACCTTTCTGCCGGTAACTTGGAGAAACAAGTAACGTACTGTGTTAACAAGCGAGTAACCAAAGAAAACTCTTCTCATTTATTAAATTGTCTTAACTCTCATTTTGTGAAAAAAAAAAAATAAAATAAATTAAATAAATAAACAGTGCGAAAAACTGTATCCTTAAATCAGTATGGTGAATTGTATCGCATTGCTGAGTAGTGAAAACTCGTTAAATACTGAGAGTACAGGAATAACAACATGGGTGATGTGACGTCCCCCCAATCCACTACCTTTCAAGTAAACAATATTTGGAAATGACAACAACCTAAGCGCTGCAAGAAAGTCCCTAAGAGGAATTTTGTTTTCCTTTAGTTTTTTTTTAGTGTTGAGGTGTATCAGCACAACAATATTGACTGCTGTAAAACTGAAAAGTGATTCAGTGATGCAAGAATTATTAATAACTATATTTCCATCTAAGAAGTTTATTTTTCGTGTGTTCATAATTGAATAGTTGAAGCTATTCTGAATGGTTGGGGAAGTAAACATTTAAATCTGAGTTGAGCTAAAATGTCGATGTTTGCACTTTTGAGTGTATAAAAGCTAAAGGCAAGAAGGTAATGGGAGTATAGAAATGAGAGTTTGGTTGCCTTACAACTCTCTTCATAAGAACGTAAACACAGTGTTCCTGCTAAATAATTAAAAGTCTCAGCACAAGATTTCCGCCTTGATCGCGTTCCTGGATTGTGATCACGAGCGTACGGTTGAGAATCCTTACCTCCTAACGAGCAAAGTTACCAGTCCCAGCTGGGGCATTACCGTCTCCCCATTTTTTTTTTGTTTGAGCGGTTGTACGATTCAGAAAAAATAAATGGGATCACACCGCTTTTGTGTCCTTGTCAATCCTGGAGCCCCAGAGTTCCTGTCTCTGGGCCACAGGAGGGGACTGCAGGGTAGCGAGTGTCACCACGCCTTCCGCGTCCTGCAAAACAGCAAAAAAGCAGCTTTTTAAAACATAACAAAAAGAATCTCAAGCACTGCATTATTAAATGGGAAGATCAGGCAACCTTGGAGCTGTAAAGTTGTTGAATGTTGAGCACGGGTTTTTCAGCAGAGCGCATACAGCGACCGCCAAGCCTCGCTCAGCATGAGATAAATGATGGACCGCAAGATCAGCGGCGCGTCCGACATGAGCCACTGTCTGACGGATGTGTGCGAGTACGGTATGCAGCGTCTACAAACCACACACCACACACACACACACACAACCCACAACACGACAACACAAACCCACACACACACACACACACACCACACACTTTGAAGTAAATGAAGTCTCACGGGCCCGGATCTTCCCTAAAACTCCGCACAACTACTCACATGATTTGTTTGCAGTAGATGCAGATGTGGGTAAAAGAAAACAGCAGATGCTTTGGAGGCCAGGTGAATATGGTCGGTGTGTGTGTGTGTGTGGGACGTGTGGGTGTGTGGGTGTGTGTGTGGTGTGTGTGTGTGTGTGTGGGTGTGTGCAGCCACCTGTGGTGTACTTCCCTCTGAGGGGAGGAGGCTCTGCTTCGCCTGTTTGGCACACACACTCACTCTCTTGCTGACCTCGAGAAGTTCTTCACAACAGTATTGAATTGGACATTGCGGGAGAAAATACCAGGCAATATTCTTCAGTGGCATCACTCTGTTGTGTGTGTGGTGTGGTTGTGGTGTGTGTGAAGAGGGAGAGGAATAGCGGGAGGCTTTTATTAATCATACATTAAGGGGTACATATTTATGCTGTTTCACTTTTTCAACTTTAGTTAATCTGTAATGTTGCGGTTTGAGCATAACAAAAGATCGGCAAAGTTACAAAGATCCAAAGTCCACATTTAAAAGGAGATATTTTATTTAACATGAAAGGGACTCGTATGGATCTACAATGCATATTTTTCACAATAACGACCGCAAATGGGACGAGGACCTGGTATGAGCTGAACTAGAGGAAGGCAGCGAGTGGAAAAAAAGTTTTATATCACTATGTCAGCAGACACGCTAGCTTTCCCACGAACAGATGCGCTTAAGAGTGGTACAATCATTCGGGTTTAAATCCACGTTCAAATTGATTGATTTTGACGCAATATGTACACCTGAGGCGCACAGGCCGGCTTGGTAAGGGGCGTGACATTCCCGGACAAGGCGCTGAGATCAGCCAATGGACAACACACACGGGTCCAAGCTTAACCAATCACAACAACACACTGGTCACAGCGACCCAATCAATAGCAAATTTCGTATTCAGAAAGTGGGCCTTCATGCGATGACAGAAACTATATGAGCTGTTCATGCCAGACTGGGGGATGAGAAGGTGTTGTAAAAGGTAAAACCAAATTGTGACAAATCATTGTTTTTTCGAACAACCTAGTATGAGAGCCCTGTTCTTAGTACACCCCCAAAAACAAAATCTAAGACTTGGTAAAAGAGCATAACAGGGACCCCTTAACATGTTATACTAATAAATAGGGCTTCATAATATTAAAACCAATTCATCATTGTCTCCTCCATCAGAAAAAAAAGGATGACATCATCCTGCAAGACTTTGTCCAACAACACAGGAAAGAAAACTTTTCACTGGGTCTGTACTGTTCTTTAACAGTCAAAACAGCAAGGTTGTTTCAGAGGCAGATCATGCCATATATCTAATTATAATCTGTTTATTTTCCTGTAACAGTGCAAAAAGTTTCTTTTTTTCCCACAAGACTCTTCAAATGTGTCATATTGGTGTTTTACAGGGATGTGGCCTTTTTCGTTTCTCGTTGATGATAATATCTTAGTTTTGATTGAACGACCGTTAATGTGAAATTATAACGACGGGCACTTCCTTGCGTCACATGATAATTCAGAGTTCATGTTTGAGAGGATCAGTGAACTCCTTCAGACACACAGTCTTGTGCCATTTCTTCTGAATTCTGAAATCTAATGAAACGCTTTGTTTTCTTCCCCCAGTCTAATAAAATGTTCTAGAGAAGAAGACCACTTGGTAACAAAAATCAATAAATACCTGGAAGCGATAAATGTGAGCTATTATAGCAGACCTGACCACATTTGGACCGAAGTGAAACGTGTTGCTCAAAATGATTTCAAGATGGATCCCCTCAAAAGAGGGTGGGCATTTTCAAAAAGGAGCACATCAGACGCTCGGAGCTCATTTTGTGGAGCCACAGAAAATCTCTGGTCAAGCCATTTTTGTCTCACTCGGGAACCACTTATAAGAAAACAAGTCTAGGGTTTTAGCTCTAAAAGCTCATGCCAAGTGTTTCCATAGCAATCCAAGCACACGACCGCCTAAAAAAAGTAGCATGGAAGTCTGTGTGTGATCCGAAGCGCACCTCTGAACTCTGACCTGCTGCTAGATGATATGGATCAATACGAACCAGTTAAAGTTCCTAGAGCTGAATGGAAGTTTTGTGAAAAGAATAACTGTGATTCTTCAGCCAGTAAACAGAGCTGTGATGCGAGTGTCAAACACCTGAATAGAGGCTCCATTTCAGAGCTGCTGCAGTGTGACTCTAAAATCTGTTTTTCCCCTCAATCCCTTCGCTGGGTGATTCTTTGCTTTTTCCTGAACTTGGATGACTTATCTTTCTCTGTCTTTGAGCTGAATTGATGTGAGTGCTGGAAACTCGCTGTTGGACTATGTGTTGAGCTTCCTGACGGTGAGTGTGCAAGCAGACCAAATGTCAGAGGTCACAGACTCGTGTTTTTTAGCAGAGCTGAGATGGAGGCGAGGCCACAGGGCAGAGCAAAACACACAAACACACATACAAACACACTACAATCATAACAAAAACAAAAAATATCCAAGACACTATAACTGCTTTGTGAGGGAACTGAGTCATTTCACAATGGATCTTTTTGAATCTGAAGCACTCGTGCACGACACTCCGTCTAAACAAAGCATTTCCAATCAATTCAGAAATAATTTTTTTTTTAGTTTAATGAAAATTATTGTAAATATTAATTTTCTCTTCAAATCAAAATAAATTATTTTCATTTAGAAAATACATTTATTTTTTCTAAAATTATGTTTATTGCAATACATATTCCACTCACAAGTAAAAATCTGGACAGTGGAATATTAACATGACTGCAGACAGTGGTGTCAGTGTGTGTGTGGGTGTGTGTGTGTGTGTATCGGAGTGTGTGACGGGTTCTGGTGTGTGTGTGTGTGTGTGTGTGTGTGTGTGTGCGTGATGGGTTCTGTGTGTGTGTGTGTGTGTGTGTGTGTGTATCGGAGTGTGTGACGGGTTCTGTGTGTTGTGTGGTGTGTGGGTGTGTGTGTGTGTGTGTATCGGAGTGTGTGACGGGTTCTGTGTGTGTGTGCGTGTGTGTGTGTGTGCGTGATGGGTTCTGTGTGTGTGTGTGTGTGTCTATCAGAGTGTGTAAGGGGTTCTCTGTGTGTGTGTGTGTGTGTGTGTGTGTGTGTGTGTGTGTGTGTGTGTGTGTGTGAGTGTGTGTGTTGTGAGTGCGTGATGGGTCCTGTGTGTGGGTGTGTGTGTCCTATCAGAGTGTGTGATGGGTTCTGGCAAGGTCCTGGTGGGCTGGGCGTACTCAGCAGAGGGTCTCATTGATGGAGGTTAAAAAGACAAAAAAACAAAAACACATCCCCCTCATCACTTCTTTTTTACTACTGGGACATTCAGCTACATGAGTACAGGTGATTTTTTCAGCAAAACCTTTGGATTTGATTGCGTGTATTAAAAAGATACATTTACAGTACACTGTATGCCGGTGACATTTTTCCCATTCAGTTATATTTTAACAGTCTCTGTGTTTCCTGGGAAATTTGTGTAGCCCTACCTGGGGACTATATGATCTGATATATTTTTCTGAATACTCTCTTAGTTTTTTTTGTTTGTTTTGTTTGTTTTTAAAATAAGTCTGTTCTGCTCACCAAGGCTTAAAAATTCTTACAATTATAATAGCTGTTTTCTATGTGAATATCTGTTAAACTGTAATGTAGTTCTGTGATGTGCAGCTGTATTTTCAGCATCATTACTCCAAGTCTTCAGTGTCACATGATCTTCAGAAATCATAATAATATACTGATTTGCTGCTAAGAAACCATTTCTGATTATCTTCTGTTGGTTGTAGCTAATGACTGTAAATTAGAAAGTTAATGAGAACAATATATGTACAGAGTTTGGTGACTACAGGAAAATGAACCCCCCACTTTTGGACAAAAGGTGGCACTATAGAGTGCCTGCTCCACTCCCATTTATGAGCTTTTGCCAGTGTCTATCTATGATTAATACTCTACTGTGTGAGTCGAGTTGTCATGAAATTCTGAGCATGGTAAGTGCCGAAAATCACCGGAAAAGAATATTTCAGTTGACATGTTGCCATGGCAACAAAAATTTAAGATATCAATAATATCCCCTTTAGAGTTTTACATCGGCCGGTGTTTTGACATTACTCTGATGAAGTTTGAAGCAAATCGAGTAAAACTTATATGCTGAATTCAAAGCATTTTGAAAATGACACACTTCCTGCTGCCAGTTGGTGGCGCTATAACATTGACTCCTAATAGTCACATCTATGCGATCGGCATCATACAACAAAACAAACCCCTTGAAGTTTGATCAAAATCAGACAATTTATGTGGATGTTATTAAACACTCCTGTTTCTAATTTCTGCCATAAATTCAATGCCTCACCACGGGCAACCCATATTCGAGATAGGAATATATCAATCAGAGGAATATATCAAATTCCAGAGCATGCGCTTTTAACATAGCCCTGAATAGCTAACTTCCTGTTGGGCAGAACCTATAACATGCAGTGCGAAAGTTATTCAGCTTAATGAGATCTATATATGTACAGAGTTTCACATATGAATGCAAGTATGTGTGAGATATACATCAAGATTTCTGTCTATGTTCCAGGGGGGGGGCCGTAGAGCCCCAGTGCCACCCCTGGGTCCCAGCCTCTGCGGCATCTTAATGACCGCAGATTCCAACGTGTGTGTCAATTTTCAAGAGTTTTTGAGCACGTTAAGGCCCCCCAAAAGCCCTGGAAGGTTTAAAGAAAATCCTTAGGGGATCAATAGGGCCCTGTGCCTTAGTGGCTTGGGCCCTAAAACACACACACACACACACACACACAAAAATGGGGTTAGGAATTATGTGATTATTTTCTCCTTCTCAATTTAGCAGAACAATCTAGGATGTGTGTGTGTGTGTGTTCAGAATAACAGTAAAGATTAAATCAGTTTTGCTGATTTTATGGAATATACTGTGTTGCTGTCTAATGGTAAACTTTCATTCAATCATACGAGTTAATGTGAGCCTGCAGTGTGCTAATATAATCTCATCTGCTGCCGTATGTGTCACATTTCAAACATGTCTGATACTAATGCAATATCCTTTCCCCATGTCATCCATCCACTCACCCGCCTGACGGTGAGGCCTAACGTCCTGTGCAATGAATCATCAGTCAAAATGCTGCAGAACAAAGACGGGCGTGCTTCTAAGCACAGATTGTTTTTTAAAAAGAGCAGCACCTATCTGCAGAACACCAGGCTCTTTTCCCTGAGGTCTCCTGAGCCGCTGATTAACGGATCTCCAGCGCCAAACTCCTCCAGCTCCAGCCCCCCTCCCACCCAACGGGCCTCTCGGCCTGTCCAGGCTGCTCACGCTCCTCCTCCCCGTCCTGTGCCCTCTGGGCCTAATGGATTTTTATCAGCCTAAAGTATCAGAGCTGATTTGAGGAGTCCCTCTGCTGCTCTAGAATTCCTTTTGAAATGCCTTTCTTTGGTAGTCTCATTGCACTAGCCTGGGCAATGGCCTTCAGAGATCACCAATGTTATTAATATACATGTCAAAACGCATGCTGAAATTCAAAACAGGGGTGCCAAAATGTCAAGGTGTCAAATTGCTGAAAATATAAATCAGGCTTTAATATTGTAAAGCACTGTAAAAATGGTCTTACTGCAAATTAATGTAACAATGAAGCTCATTTGAAATCAAAGTCATTTTTTGCACGCTAAAGGTGGGTTCGACACGGCTGTAATCAGTAAAATAGGACAGTACGACTCTGTGCTAGGCCGGGCTTCATTTGGGGGGCGTGGTTTGGGTTTGATTTTGGGAGTCTGTGTTACCAGGGTGAGATTAGGAGCTGGAGTGGTTAACCTTAAGACCGAGCAGAACATTTACTGCCCACAAGCAGAGCGAGAAGATCATAGTTACACGCGCATGAAAAGCATTCATGTGCTTGTCATGGTGAATAAAGGTTAACATGTGGCCTCTGAAATGCACTGCATCTGTGACAGAGAGGAGGAGAGCAGGAGGAGACGTGGACTCACCTGATGTGATGTGTCACCTCTTCTGCCCCTGCTGATCACACGTGGCTGTTTGGAGCGGCTCCAGGAACATCCACACATCACCACGCATCTGTTCCAACACAGAGCCACAGCTAAAACACACGCAGACACACTGACAGCCCTTGAACACAAGTGCTGTAAGCATTTACTGGCCAAACTACAACTCCAGATTTTAGCCCTCTGTGATCTCTTTTTCAGGCCTTTTTATTTGCAGTTAGATCCAGGTGACATGTTAAAAAGCCACAAAGTTGCATTGAATAACTTTCTGACTGTCATCATAACTTTTAAAACATTGCATCTCATATTTTATTGCCAGCATGAAATTTCCTTATGAAGATGATATAGTAATACTAATAATAATAATAATAATACTAATAATAATAATAATAATAATGATAATTTTACAACACTTGTTATAGATAAAATGGAGCTTGACAGTGCCATTACATATAAAAATATAAAATATTAAGACAACATAAAAACAATCCAAAAAGGACAATAAGAAAACCTGAACAATGAAGGGAGGAAAGTAAGTCAAATCACCTTTATTTCTATAGCGCTTTATACAACATAATTGCGTGCAAAGCACTTTTACAGTGTTAAAACAGAAAAGCAGTGTGTGTCAATATTGTGAACAAAATTCAATTCTGCTGTAAAAAAGCTCTAAAAAGAGGACAATAGCAAACAGTAATTCGGGCATTCGGGCAAATGCCGAGCTTGGAGTCCTCTTCCTGGACACCATGCAAAATACGCATACTATTCTTCTCGATTTATAATATCTGCAAGGCAAACTTGTGAAATAAGAATGAAAGAGACTAATATTAGCATAGAAAAATAACAAATATAATAAAGATATAAGTCTGACATTAATTAAAAAGAAACAATGAATATTAAAATACATTTAAAAAACTTTTTTCTTCAAGAGTTTTTTTTTTTTTTTATGTGAGCATTACAGTTAACTGTTTGTATTTCACAGAGACACACAAAAAATTCTGTGAAGTTTAGACAAATGCAGGAAAATACCTAATTCATGTAAACATTTTGCCTAATTCAAAGAGCAAACGTGTTGCTCATACAGCATCTGGAAAGCATCTCAAGACTGATCTAAGCTTTCCTCTTGTTTCCATGGTGAGGGTAAAGAGTCTGGGTCACTGTATAAGGTTATTCCTCTAATCACATTAAAGCTTGACACCATCATCTGAAATTTTTAAATTATACCCTGGTGTGTTGATTGACTTCAAAAGTGGCTTCAAAATATTTTGGCACAAAACATATTTTTCAAGTAAAATATATTTGATTTTAGTGCCTTTAGCATTCATGTAAACAACACAGATATGACTAGAGATGCATGTCTCTGCTCTTTGATCTGCGTCTTCAACCTTTGATCTGTCGGTGAGAGTGAAAAATGTATTTTCCAGCGGGGCTAAAGCGCGGCGCTACAGTGACCCCACAGACGCAGGAAACACCATCTCCATATGCTCCTGGAAACATGCAAATGAAAGCTGGAAAATGAAGTAAACATACTCATATCTGTCTGTTCCACCATGACCTTCCATGCCTTAAAGCAGGATCTTCTGCCCCGCTCTTTCAGATGGAAAGTAGCGGGGCCTAAACATTTTCAGAACAATTACTAGATTGTGAGGGACAGGTTAACGTGACAAACAAAGCTTAACACGCTTAATACTGTTTACTGTGCATGGTAAAATCCGACGGAAGTAATGAATTAAACCCTCTTTAAGGACTGGCAAATGACTATGTTAGGATCAAATATTTTGTTAAAATATCTGCCTAAACGCCTGTCTTTGACAAAATCCACCCACATGCTGGAAGATAAACTATAGAACCATCATTTTACAATGAGAATGAACCGTCTGTTTCTTCCACTTTCTCATGCAGTGAGGAAAAATTAGCCTATCTTTGTCCGGCAGATATTGTGAACTTGCACAAAGTGAAAAAATCTCAATGAAAAATGTATGATCATTAGTGAACAAATCTGATTCTGATGATGTGTGTGAGCTAGAGAATGTCACATGTATTCTGTGGTGCCATGCTTCTTTATAAGCAACAGTGGGCTTGTTTTTGTCAGACAAAGAGATCTGTAACCACCGAAAACAGACTCAGCAAGACACTGCAGATAAACACTTGAAAAAGTTTTTTTCATTCATCGATTTCATTTTTGTTTAGCCAGACACATCATCATTTGTGCTGTTCTCGGACACATTGGCCTTGATTTGCTGGTTCGGAGGTTTTTTTGATTAGGGTTGTCTTGCCCGGGCATAAACGGTACTGCTTAGTGTTTGGACAAAATAGTGTTGCTGAGCTAATGCCGGAAGGGTTAAATGCATTGATTGAAAACAGCGATTTTATCAAATTCAGTTGGAAGGTCATATAAAATTATGGATTGTGCAAAATGAAGAGACCTGTTTTAAAGCACAGAAAAAACTCAAATATCTCATTTAGGAGAGTCTACCTGATGTCCCATAAGTTGTCCATTTGACTCTTAAACACTCATCAGAGTCCTTCAAACCCTTGTGGCTGAAATCACTGGGCCTTCAGGAATACGCAGAATTAGCTTGCGCAGGGTTTTGGTGCGTGCGGCTTAAACCTGGAGCTGTCAGGGTGTGTTGGGAAATCTGCTGGATCATTAGCATACGACTGCTGCCGAGGCTCACAGCTGCCATGTAGATTTTCCTCTCGCTTGCTGCCATTTTCTTATTGCCCCACCCAGAGCTCTCAGCTCCACTTAGAGCATCTCCTCTGAAACAAGGCCTTCTGGGTAGGGAGATGGAATCAGTGGCCTCCGGTCTGCCTTCACATAGGGATCTGCCACTGTAGATCGGGCATAAGAGCATCCCAGCCTTATGGTCGACTAGGCACATGCACTTACACAGAGACACAGAGAACCCACCGGCCCCAAAGGAATCGACACAAACATATAATAACACGTTGCTCTTCTCTAGGGCTGTTTCTGAACTTGCAGCCAAGACAGTGACTTCTGAACACTGGAATTGCAAACGCTGCCACAGAGAGGTTTGACACCAGCCCACGTCTGCCCTGGCCTAACCTGAAGCCAAAACCAGGGCCATTTTGCAGACACTGTTTGCAGATTCCCCCTTGATTATTTATACAGATTAAATCATACATTCACATATGATCAAAGGAATCCAATAAACAGATCAATATCACAGGACTTTGTGTTTCATGCAATATCACGTCTCTGCTGCAGTATACTGAATTCCTTGATAAGTATTTTAAAAAAAAAGATTTCCAGTGTTCTGAACCTCGCTCTGTTCAGACGCAAGCTGACGCAGTCCAGTGCACTTACGGTTTGAAGATGAGGGCTCACATCCTGTGATTTACGCCAAAGTGTATTCGTGTTATTAGCAGAGAAACAGAGGCTAAAATCGGGTTAGGGCTGTCATGCGGTTACTCTTCTTTCTGTATGTGTGTGAAGTGGAGAGAAATGCTGGGCTATTGACGCGAGTATTGACCGGCTCCCCACCGCCGGTATAGTAATAAATTTGACTCACCTTGCATAAAATGCAAAGCAGCATGGGTTCCTGTCAGCATCTAGAATCAACAATGAGTATGACAAAACTGACCTGTTCATGTATGAGATGACAGGATAATATCATCAACTGAATGTTAAGCAATATGTGTTAGCAATATGTATAAAGCTGAGTAACAATTTCTTCACAAATATTACTAAACAAACACGCAAAATTAGCTGATTACCAACAGAATTTGTGTTGTGTCACTTGATCTTTTTACCAATGGTAGTTGGATTTACACCAAAAATCCCCAGTGGGCAACACAACAGGCAACAGGGACAAAAAAAAAAAAAAAAAAAAAAAAAAGAAAAATAAGAACCAAAGTAAACTCTTCTTGCAGCTATAAAAAAGGCACCAGCAACCAGTTGCAACAAACCTTTTAAGATACAAAACCCCGTTTAATAATCATTCATTTATTAATATAATGGAAGGTTTTCCTATCTTAAGGGGTTTGTGAAACCAGTTGTTCGGTGAAGATTAACATCAGTTTTTGCTGTTGTCACAATCCCAACTACTAGAAAGAAAATTAGCAAATATACTTCTTCTAACAAACACCAGCATTGAACGGTGTTGATAGTGAACGGCACTGGGAGGGGCGGGATGCTTGGATAAAATGTACATTCATATCTGCACTCAAATAACATCCTGCATATATTTATCAGTCCTAACTCCAGGACCATTTCATAATGAGTCTCTGTGATATGGAAACTTCTCTAGCAAAGAAAACATACTCACCTCAAGAGATGTACTAAACGCATTTCTTTCTGCCCAGAGGTAACATCAGAAAAACATTGCTCGGACATTGTACATGGAATTACTTAGCAAAACCGACTGTTGACCATAAATTGGGTTTATGTGTTGACCTTTGGGTGACAAGACTGATGGTGTCAGGAACTGGGACTTCCTGTTGGAGTTCAACCCGGACACACTGTGTGTGGTTCTGCGTGTTTCAGGATGGACACTTTGAGATTTGTACCCTGCCTGTTCTTCCCCCAAACTTAGGGACAAAAAAAAATCCAATGAATAAAATAAAGTTAATATTTTAGAAATTCTTTTTTTCCCCCTTCTTTTCTGTGGGACTTTATCATTTGGGTTGAGAGTAAGTTAAACATTAATAGCCTGACTGTACTTGAAAATCTTAACCCTCTTACTCTCATTGAAATCCTGAAATGAATGATGTAAAAAGACTAACTAATGGCACTAACTAACCAATCCAGCTTTAATCACTCAAAGATAAGACTATTTCAAAGAAAACATGGTCCTTTTGGTTAATGCACATGCTCTGACCTGTGTTGCTTCTCTGTGGCCGACCCATGTTTGAGTCCGGTTCCAGACCATTACTTACATACATACAATGTCTAATCAAATTAAAGTTATTAAAGGCGCAAAGACCACAAAAATAATATTTCAGACTCTTATAATGTTTTCAGAATAAGAGAAGTCTTACTAAAGGTGTGTATCGTTAACAAAACAAAACGCTGTCAGACATGGCGACATTACAGTTTAAAGACCCATTGCTGTAAACTGGAGCTGGCCACATTCAAGCAGAAAAACACACTGAAGACCTAGTAAGAAAAAAAAAAACCTTTACTGTTTATGTTTTCCACACACACATTCAAAATCACATCCTACAATGCAATAAATCTACCGCAAAGCATGAAGACTTGAGTTTGGCAGCCTGTGAGCAATGATGTGCATTTGACTGGAGGCAGGCTTGGCTGATTCTGCTGGTGATGTAGTATATATGACATGCTGGTCAGAGCGCATCCCTAATAAGAGCAATGAAGACACACTGGGGCAACAACAGGCAGATGTTTGCTCATCAGTCAGGTGGAATGACGGGATTGAACCGGTGGGTCTGAACTGAAGCCATCCGAGCAGAAGCTCTGAATATCTCTGCATGCCTCCATTATTGCCTGTCCTGCCAGAATCCTGTAACACACCACGCACACCCACACACACCACACACACACACACACACACACACACACACACACACACACACACCCACACGCACTCACTCACACACACTCACATACATATTTCCTGAGCACTTGGATTAATGCTCTCTTTACTTTGATTAAGGCAGTACTGAGCTTTAATGGTGAATCCACAATGTTAGAGAGCTGAAATGAAACGCAAGGATTACCCCCCCACCACCATCAGTGTTTTTTGATGGAAATCTGCATGTAACTAACAGCTATAGGTGTGTTTGCTAGACGCCGACAAGCAGACTCATTGGCCGCACCACTAAACCCCTCTTCTGATTGCACACTTTCATGAAAGTAATGCTGCGTTGACTGTCGGTAGAAGCTTGTGCATCAAGGTCACATAGCAGCCACAAAGAGGGAACCCGTGAGCATCCTTCTGACACCTAAAATCACAAATGGAATGCTCTACACAGTCCCTGTGGGCTTTATATCACCCGCCATTGGCGACCGATTGTAAGTCCACTAGCAACACATATGCAGTCTGCCATTTGAGACATGTCCTTCGAAACTTTTGTCTGACTTTACACGGCGAGAATCACTGAAGAGAAGAAAGCTGTTTTCAGTTCTCTTCTCCAGAGCGGGCTGCATGAATACATAACGGGTATTTCATGAAGTGGCCAGTGTCCTACTCACCGTACAACAAAGATCATGTCCCTTTTATATGGTTATTCTGACTACCCCTAAATTTCACAAAATGTTTATACCATAAAAAAAAATAAAGTAATTTAATGTTACAATTAGAGTGAAGATAATATAAGCTTATCTTAAACTTTCTTCTTGTACATACAGGCACTGTATAAGCAGCACATAACCTGTTCACTAAAAAAAGTATTTCACATTCCTTTGACAAAAATAGCCTACATCTAATCAACTTAAGTCAACTTTATTTTTATAGTTCTCCTCTACACAATACAGTTTGTTTCAAAACAATTCACAGTAAGCAGGAGAGTAACATAATCCAACAATGCAACTTCAAAATGAAGACCAAATACTGCTATAAAGCAGTTTGTATGCGAGACAACAGTGTCATTATTCATATGCCATTTAGTTCAGTTCAATAAACCTGTGGGTGGATGTGAGATTTAATTTCACCAATATATTACAAAACACAGTTCATTCAGCAATAAAGCAGCTTTAACTGAAGACAGCAGTCCATTTATTTCAACTCAAGAAATTGCAAAGCTAGTGTCAGTATCTAACTCAATTATGTTAAAGCCTGCTAACAATGACAGATAACTATTGTGTTTCTCAGATGGGCATAACACACCCATAACCAAAGTGACTAAAATATCAAAGAAAATTACTTTCATAAACACTGGAATGTGGGGTTAATCACATTTTACTCAAATTACAAGATTTATCCAATTGAGGTGGCGGGTTCATCCATCAAGTCAATCAGCAGCAACTTTGATTAGTTTTACCTGTATTTTCTCAGATGGAGGGGTGCTTCTGGATGACACACAGCTCATTTCGTCCATCTCTGTAACTTGAACACACATAAAACACAGTTCACACATGAGACACGCGTTGCACTATTATGTGACCGATTTGTTAAATAATGCAGCTCCGTTCACACACAGCACAGGTTTACCGGAAATGGGAGTCTTGTGATGTTTACCGTGTCAGTTATTTGAAAAATGTTGTTTGTCCCTCTTGTTAATAATGTAACACGACTGACGAGACAAGATTCTGCTGCTCTGTGAACATGTTCAAAAAGGAAATGAAATACAAACACACACACAATCTTTATGAAACCTGCAATAAATAAAAAAATACAGATACACTTCATGGATTGTACCCTCACTTTATTTACCTATGTCTTTCTACTGCTGCCATTTTGATAATTTTTTTATTGCTACAGTCCTTCTTTTGTATTCTCATTGCTATAGTGTGAATTACCTGTTGCACCTTTCTTCTATGCTTCCGGCTTCTGATAGTTGTATGGATTACTGATTTACATTTTTGTTATGCATTGTACCAGCATCATTTTGCATTTTGCTCATCTTGAAGACATGTGGTTTTCACTCGATTGGTGTGAACTGACAAAGAGGTTTATAATAGTGGATATTTTCCACAACATAATATTTGCAGATTAAATCCACCTTGAAAAATATTTTAAATTTTAGTCAGAATACACAGATATTTTTGAATGCACCATCATAATGCTTTTGTGCATATGTGTGTATTATGACATCTACCACCAGCAGGGGCAAACAGAGCAATATTGGTAACTTGTGCAAACCGCCTTGACCCCCTTGAAACAGACATGTTGTCAACCGCATTCATTTAGCTTTTTTTTGTTTTTTCGTGTGTTTGGTGTGAAAAGGCCTTCCAAAGATGCCTGCAAAAGCATGGAAGACGCTCTCTCCTCATTCCTCATGCTACAGTGGAGGCGTTTTTTCACAGCAAGGTTGAATCCCTTTGATTTGGTTTTGTTTGTCATCACTGATCCTTTTGACTTGTGGAGTTTTACACAAAGATTTGCGTGAGAAATGAGAGAGAAGAGAGAAAGAGAAAGAGTGAAGATTGGTGTCAGTGTGCCGCGATGGTGGGGGGTTATAACGCACATCTGGTGGAATATGTGGGTGGTATTTTCTCAGAGCAGCTTCCCGTCCGTAACCAGTCCGAGCCGTCACACACGGCTGCTTTTACGCTCCTCTAAGGTCATTGAACGAAACAGGGGAAACTTTGCCAGTAAACAGTGAATTCCGTCATAAGTTGGTAGATTATGATTTCAGTGTGTTAGGAAGGAGATCCATCACATTAGTACGAGACCTCAGTGCCACAGCACACACGACACACACACACACACAACACACATCACACCCACACACACACCACACACACACACAGGGCACACACTAAAAACAGGAGCATTGACGTGCTGCCATGAGGGAAAAGTGTGTTTATCTCATGGGTGAACCCTACAGCTCTCATTCTTAAATCCAATAACTTTCCCATTCCTTTTTTCTTTAGTCAGGGATACATGTCATCGTGTGAGTCACCATGAGACTGTGTTTATGATTTCACACACAGAAATTGGGTTTTGGTAATGACTTTAGTTGATGCTTGCTATTCTGTTTGGGAGGGAGACAGAAGCAGACGAATGCTCTCTCCGTGTGTGAAACATTAATGCAAACTGTGGATTACCAGTGCCATCGCAGGCATACACCAGAGTCTATATCGATTTTTTCCTTCAGCTCATCGGAAAGAAGAAAAGAGAGAGGACTATTCTCCACAGAGATGCTGCACGTCTGTTTTACCAAAGTTTTTTTTCTGCTGTCTGTTTTCACAGCTGCTCTTTCTCCACAGCAGTAAGCAACAATAAATGCTGGAACATTCTTTATCATTCATAGACCGCCAGATGTTATGACATTCATGACTGACAGCGCAGATAGGGTGAAGACCTTGTCATGCTGCCGAACCCCTTAAAACTGCATAAACTCTGAAAGTGTAAGACCACTTTTTGTTTTTCGCCTATCTATGAAAAGCCTGTGTGCTGCGTGCTCCATGAACAGCTCATATAGGTGGTGTAGGAGTGATGGAATTGTGAGAGCTGTGTCACTTTAATCTGCTCGTTCACATCCCACAGTGTTTTGCAGTACACCAGGTCTGCGTGTTGCCATACATATCAGAACATGAGAATTTGTGTTTTCCAGAAACAAGAAAAAATTTGACGATGTCATGCAGTGAAAACCTCACCTGGATCGGGAGACAGCAGGACAAAGTCTGGAGTTTTTGATCCCATGAAGATGATCACCAAACCCCAGAACTCTCCAGCAGATGAAAAGTGTCTGCTAAACAACGGATAAATGTTTGTGGTCTTTAAATACAAATAAACCTGACATTTCATGACATTGTAACCCAAGAGATTTTTTTTTTTTTTTTGTGTGATCCCATTGAAACTGTGGGGCCAAAAATATATGTGTTTGCATTTTTTTTTTCTCACTACGTCTGAAAACTTAGTTCTATTTGTTTGGTACCCCCGCACTTGTGTGTATTACATTTATACAACCCCTTGCCGGGTTTGCACAACTACGCGAATTTATTCTCAGTACTTTCCTTTAGTACTATAGTTTTCCAATTTTTGTTGGTTTCTCCACAGCATTACCTGAGCATCTAGGTGGAACAAACCTAATGAGGGGACCTAATATCTATTAAATTACTGAACATTACTTAAGTTTTAATAGTTATTTAATACCTAGTGTCCCGATTTTGTCAGACCTCCTGTTTTAATAAAATAATGCCTATGAGGTCCGCACCACCTACAATAATTTTAAGACTAATTACCGTGGTCCCTTGTTTTCTGATTGGTAACTCTCTGTTTTAGACCCTCAACTGACAAGCGCATAAAGCTAGTATAATCAAGCATAACCATAATTACCTCTCTACAAAATCCAATACTTACAGAGAATACCACCCTAAAAAACATCATTGTTGAGACTCAAATCTATCCCATTTATAAATGGACCCTATAACGTGGAGCAATGCCTCATCAGTTGCATTTGGTTTTTTACTTCTTTACGCCTAAGGAACAAGAAGGTGTGAAGTTTTTCTATGTGCCCATGGTACCTTATAATTGCCTCTAGGAGATAGTTTAGTTCAGAGCTCCTATACCATCTTGACGCTTATATTGTGGTTTCCTCTAAACATCTAGAATAACCACAATGGTGTTGTGCTCTGTCTGCGAGACTCGACCCCCGTGATTCCCGAGTCCTCTGGGCCAGTAGAGGGCTCCATCACCCGAATAACTAGCACACCACGCAGCCATTCACGGAATCACCTAAACGTACACTGTTCTTAATCCTGTTTGAATTACCTGTTGCTGTATATTGTCTTTTCCCTGCCTCGATTGTGCTATCTAGCCTGCCTTCTGACTCTTGCTATTCAGATTATTGGACTTTGATACACTGCTTGATACCCTGCACTCTGCCTGTTTAACCAACCATGATTCTCTGCCTGTTTCCACGCTGTTGTGGTTTGCTGCTCCTACACACAATGTACCTGTACGACCCTAGATTATTGTTTTTTAATAACGCTGATTATGGATCACACTTCGAAGTGACGGGTCTCATTACATAAGACTTTGCCGAGCAAAAGATCCAGCGGCTTTCAACCATCTAATTTGCTACGAATGGCTTTCCCAGTCAATCAGATTTGGCTACTAATCAGCTTCAGTCTGAATCACCTCTACATAGTTCCGGATGCAATTGGTCAAGGCAGTTTTTCAAAGTCCTCATAACCGTGCCAAACTGCCACCCGCTTTCATCTGAGCCTTGCTGCCAGTACACTACACAACCGCGGCTGAGACCCGCCAACCACCGTTACCCTGCATCTCACATTCCAAGAGAAGTTTGATGGTGATGCAACGAAATCAAAGGCTTTTCTACTGCAGTGCTCAACTCTTCGTGGAACAGCAACCCATGTTGAAATGCCACTAGAGGTTCGTGGTAAGATTCGCATTTCCGTTTTTTTCTCTATTGACTGGAAAGCGCTTTGAATGAGATTACTGCCTGTGTTGGCGTCCTGAATGGAACAGCTTTCCCTCTACATTTCAAGAGTTCTTTGGGGCATGCTTTTCGTGAGGTCTGTGATCACCCCAAAGAGGTGAAAGGGTCAGGCGAGTCGCCCTATTGGAAATTGTCCACAGAAAGAAATCACCGCGCAGCTGAGTAATGCTCTAGCTTCCTCCTCATGCTTGCAGCACACAAACCAAATGGTTAGTGATACTTTTAAAAAGTATTATTTTCGAAAGGGATTAAATCAATGAACTTCAGACCTAGAGCTTTGCTTTCTGAGATGAAGGCAAGACTTAGAAAGAATTTCCATCAAACTGGCTATTACCCTAACGAACACCCTACACACGATCACATGACGTTCCAGATCATGCAGTCCCATGCTAACCACTCACGCACTCTACCCAATGAAGTCAACCGCGATGCCCAGTGCCAGTGAAAACGCCTATCATCTATTCTTCTTAAGAGAATAATCATCGGCTTACCCAATCGCCTTATGTTTGTACTGTGGTCAGCCTGTCATCAACGGAGCTCATGTCCTGCACACCCCACTAACTGAATCGTTGTTACGATCGGTGAGATCCCTCTTTTAAATTCCATCAGCCCCACACAATGTGATTACTACTGTCCCATTGGTTCTAAGGATGACTGGAACTCAAGTAACTACGACTGCCATGCTGGATTCAGGAGTGGCAGGAAACTTTGTCTGAGGAATTTTCTCATAGTCCATGCTGTCTCTCTAATTTCACATGTTCTTACTCCTCATCATCTCGGTAGAGACGATAGATGGCCACACCATCTGGGCTCATGGATTGATAAAGTCCTATGTCTCAAGGAACTCCAAATGTCCACACGGGCTTCTTCATGAGGAGAAGATTAATTTATATATACTTCCTGTTTCAACCACTCCTATTAGTCTAGGAAGTGCCTTGGCTTCACTGCAACGTGATCCTCTAAAATCATGGAGGGAGGGTCAAATGGTTAATAGGTGGAGTTTCCAGTGGTCAACACACCTGTCTGTGCTACCATCAAACCATTACCTGTCTGTACATCCATTGACACTCAATGAGGTACTTGTCCAATAATCCCAGCAACCTGCCCTCAAGAAGATGCTATGCCGATTCCATCGCCTTCAGTAAGTCCAAAGCCAACACACTACTACTGACCACCACCATATCTACTAGTGACTGTGCTATTGATCTGACTGTTTCCAGGACACATGCCTCCCCGAGGTCATAATCCCCACTGGTCTCAGCCCGAATCCGAAGCCATGAAAAAATACATCGCTGGAGGAACTAGAGAAGGGGTTCATTCGTCCATCTACACGTCTCCTGTGTCTGCCTGGTTTCTTCTTCGTGCACAAGAAGGAATGGAGGTTTACGTCCTTTGGCAATCGACTACCGTGGACTGAATGAAAATCACCAGTGAAATTTCGATACCCATTACCACGAATTCCAGTCAGCACTTGAACAACTTCCGCTCAAGCCCCGATTCTACAACACCCAAGCTTGGAGTTACGTGCGCTTATAACCTCATCCGCATCAGAGAGAGGGACGAGTGAAAGACTAGCCTTGCTCAACCACCACTGTGCACTATGAATACTGGGTGATAGCCAAGTTTTCGACCTGGTCAACAGTCCCATTCAGTCCCTTCCAATCCTTCATTAACGCGGTGTTCAGGAGAACATGCTAAACAAGTGGTTAATCCGTAGACATTGATGACATTCTCATCCTGCCACACACCTTTGAAAAATCGAACACATACATGTGCAGAGGCTGTCTTACAACGTCTCATAAATCACCAACTGTATGCCAAACCCCGAGAAGTGGAGTTTCACAGCAACATCTTACATCGTTCTTGGGTTACTATCCTCAGTCCCTGAGGGGTTCACGATTGGATGAGCAGAAGGTCAATGCTGTCCGTTGGGAACTGGCCCTACAAAAGAAACCCCGTCCTCCCCTGAAGGAGTTTTCAAACTGCTGTCCTGGGTTTTTGTGCAACTTCTACAGCACGCTTCACATCCATGACTTCAGTACCATTGCCAGTCACAATTCTAAACGTCGTACAGATGGTCCAAGAGAGGGGTCCGCATGGACTGGAATGGTCAGATTCAGCCTGCCAAGCTTTCCAAGCGTTGAAAACGGAGCGCTCTCATCTCTGTACCTATACTCCAATCACCCCGACCCTTTAACTCACTTCCCAGTTTTTGTGGTTCGAGGTGGATGCCTCCAAGTACCGGTGGTTGGGTGCAGTTCTATCACAACGCCAGGGTCCTACTGTCTAAATTGTACCCATGTGCTTTCTACTACTCCAGCAAACTGAATGCTGCTGAAAGTAATTATGAGTTTGGGGCCAGAGACTTGCTGGTGATGAAAGCTGAGTTTGTGGAGTTGAGATATTGGCGTGAGGGTGCAAACTGCCCTTTTTTTTTTAAAAAAAAACAGTACTGACACTGCTCAAAGAACCTTGAATACCTTCCACAGCAAAGAGACTCAATCCCAGACAGGCACGATTGTCACTCTTCTTCACGTCGTGCTTTAAAACTTCACTGTCAGCTATCGTCCTGGTTCACAAGAATACCGCCACCAGACATCTACTGCAAAATCGCTTCTGGTGGAACAACTCAACAGACAACCACTTTCCTTTGTCCAGAAGATGCCAAATCCAATAACATCAACAAGACACCTAAAAAGCAGCTGCCAGCAGCAGGTTCTTCTTTAGCCCACTTTCCCATTCCACAATGACCCGGCAACACCATTGCTATTGACTTCATCACAGATCTCCCCAGAATCAGATGGGTAACACAGTCATCCTCACCATAATAGACAGATTCTCCAAAGCCTGTCCATTCTCATTCCCATTACCAAAACTTCCCACTGCCTGTTGACAAACTGCTGAGCTTGTTATGTAACTGGGTCTTTCATTTATATGGGCCTACCAGAGGACCACGTGTCTGACTGCGGGACCCTCAGTTCACATTCATGTCTGTGGGCGGAATTCTTGCAAGGCCCTAAGACATTAAGGTCAGTTTGACCTCGGGGTACCACCCTCAAGCTAATGGGTCAAGTAGAACGACATCAACCAAGAAATAACAGTGCTTCCTCAGGCTCCTATTGTATTCAGAATCAGACATTTTGGGCCCGCCTTCCTTATGTGGGGCTGAGTATGCCCAAAATTCCATTCTCAAACCAGCCACTTGGCCTGAAACCTCCTTTCAAGTGCATTCTGGGATTCCTAGCCTCTGTTGTTTCCTTGGTCCGGTGAGCCTTCAGATTGTCCCTGCTGTAAACAACTCGGCTGCAACCAAAGTGAGGCCACTGTGGAAACCAGGGCACCAATCATCTGCACACATGCAATCCCATCGTCAAAAGGATCAAGCAGATCGACAAAGACCGTTGTCCGGTCCAGAATACAGGCCAGGGTCAATGGGTTTGGCCTATCCACTAGAGACTTACGCCTCCGTCCTTCCATGCAAAAAGCTGAGTCCCCACTGTTACGTGGGGGTCCATTTCAAATACAACTCCAAATGACACCAGTTTCATTCCATCTAGCATTGCCCAGTACTTACTCGTACTTTGCTTCTCCACCTTTCATGTTTCCCTTCTCAAGCCCGCTGCTAGTCCCCATGAGGAGGGAGAAGGGAGGTCCGGTGATCAGGGCCCCCAACCCATCACTGGTAGAGGGTTGAGGAGGCTACCAGGTCCGAGAGCTGACTCGATTTCCAGTAGTTGGGACCGTTCTACTTCAATATCTGGTCCCGACTGGGAGGGGTACGGCCCAGAGGAACAGTCATTGGGGTCAATGCTTGACGACATTCCTCCGATCCCAAATCTGGTGGAAAGAGTTTCCACCCAACCATCCCTGAAAACAAACCTCTGTCATGGAGACGAACCCCCATGATTCCCTCCTCTGGCCAGCACAGGGCTCCATCCACACGGAAATACTAAGCGCACACGCAATCCAATGATCACTCACTTTACACTGACTCGCCACTACATTTCCCACAAGCCCCCGCCTTGGACCTCTGATTATGCACAGCTGTAGCTTTAATTGGACTTCAGTATATAAAGTGCCAGTTTACTTGTGTTCATCGAAGGTCTTGTATGTATACGACCGTGTACATTTCTGAGCATTCACCATATTCTTGTTTGATTACCTGTTGCTGATATTGGTCTGTTCACAGTCTGTCCGATTGTTGCTGCCTGCCTTCTGACTATTGCTATTGATTATGGGACTTTGATACGCTTGCTTGAATACCCCGGACAATCTGCCTGTTTAACGACCACGATTCTGCCTGTTCCACACTGTTTGTGTTTGCTGATCCTGACCACTGCCTGTACAACCCTGATTAATTGTTAATAAAGCACTGCTTATGGATCCCACTTCTCCTAAGTGACGTTTCATTACATGCTCAGTGCCACAAAAACCACAGTGTAGAGTAAACGTAAAGATGCGCGGACAACTGAAGAATGAGGATTTTTTCTGAAGAACAGTCGGCAAGTTAAAACAAGGGGACTGACAAACGATCACTAAAACCACAAACAAAAAATAGCCGTGAATCAAGCCTGGGGAACATATTGAAAATTAATCATGTCGTTAAACCTTTGTCACAGGGTCAATTTGTGTACACTTCAGTTATTAATTTTTAAATGAACAACTTGCAGATTCTGTAGTATGTAAACTTACTATATGCAAGAAACAGGGAAACCGTATGATTGTATGAGACTGATGAGGTGCATCCAGAAACTGCTATTCAGCTCAACTATCCCTTAAAAATGGATATTAAAGCAGACAAGCTTTGAGCTGGGAAGGAAACATCCTCAGGGTGGGATATTTGTAAACCTCTCCTATCAGAGAAAAGTGGCTTTTGTGTGTGTGTGGGACTGCTGATAGGATGTTGCTCTAGTTGTGTCAGAGCTGTGGCCACAGTTTGGGCAAGGTGTGTGTTCTTTGGCTCAGACACTTATCGCCATGAAACCATCAGGTCATGTGCAACAGCCTACAATTCCAGCCGCCACATGCAGCGTCTCAAAGCTGCTGGCACTTCACATCCATCTGTGAGCCAGCAGCGACCTAACGGCCGAAACAACACCCCTACACAACTGCGGGAACTTGCGCTCAAGACTGATTTACTGAATAAACATCCAGCTGATGTGACCTGGTTTCTCTGTTCAAGAGCTCTTGTACGTTTAAATTGCCAGTTTCACATGACTATTTTAATATTGAGAACTGGTATTCTTCTGTGTTCTTTGCCTGAGTGGTTGAAATTGTGGGAGTGCCCCAAAGACACTTGAGAGAGATGTTAGAGGTATACTTTTGTTAGTCCAGGTTGGGTGGTCTGGAACAAGGTCCCTAAGATGTTTTATATTTTAACACAGCCTCCTTGACTTGTGGATGGTGGGACATGTATCTGCTGACTAGCAGGATCAGGCGCTCCAAGCTGCAGTCTGATTCATTGGAAAGGGCTGTTTGGCATGTGTGGTGCCTGCGTTTTTCACCCTTGACTGAAAGCATATGCCTGCATACATTGTTAGCTTGTTGTTAGTGTATGAAATGTGGTATGTGTGTGTGTGTGTCCGTGGGTTTCCCGACCTTTCCGACACATCTGGGCAGAGTGCTTGGCTCCTTCAGGTGTAATCATGTCTCTTGGGAGTGCTGCAATCCACTATGTGTGTGTGTGATGTGATGAGAGGCTGGCTTTCCCAGCATTGGGGCATCTGCAGTGTGGCAGGAAGTATGTGAATCTGTCCCGCACAGTTAATTGCAGACACCACATGCTTTTTCTAATTCCACCCTGTCACCGCCACCCCCCCCACCAGCCCTTAAAGGAAAACGTCAGAAAACCAAATGTGGAATCCCATGCAGTTGATGATCTTTCTTTTTTTGCGGCAGTTTGGAGTGGGTTAGAGCTAAACCGCTTGTGACAGAGTCAGAGGGAAGGTGAACTTGTCCGAGTGCTAGCGGAGAGAATGGTAGCCCAGGTATGGTTCAGCACTGGCAGGGCTTCTTTGACATGACTGACGGTATTCATGGGGCCAAGAGCAGCTTTACACTTACAAGCCCCACACACATCAGCTGCCTGGGGCGGCGCATGCCTCCGTCTGTGATCACAGATAACAGCCCTAAAACTTCTGCTCTCCACCAACAACTTCTGTAAAACACCTAAACATTTACCCTTCACTTCAGCTACCAAGCTGAACAAGAGACTGGCAATAAAAAAATCTCACTCGGTTTTGTAGAAAGCATCTCTCTATTTGTCACATTTGTGCAGATTGTGTGTGTTAACAGGTGGAGAGAGGCTGTTTTGGAGGAAAAGGGTCATAAGAGTTACAAGAGAATCAAACAGCATAGAGAGTTTGTCTCCACCCTAATGAACAGATGAGAGGATGGAGACACGAAACACCAAATACACCCACATACTAAAATAAACCAGCTCCCTCTGCCCACATCCACACACTTTCATGCAGACACACTGCTCCCTGCACCCCTCGCGCTGACACCGGGTCACTTGTGTGTGGTGTGCGTGATGGGTTTACACCTGCAGGTTGGACGCCATGACTTGTTTCCCCAATCTACATTCCATTCCAATGAATTATTTATGTTACACTGATATTGTATAATACGCTTTCAGAAAAGAATTCTCACTGAAACTAATTGGGTTACATTACAGTAAGATAATGAACAGGCTGCCACAGTCAAAAATCAGCCTAACCTAAATATTGATAAGTTTCACTTTGATCGGTTGTACTTAAATATATTTTCATAGTCACACACAGTTTTGGTGGCACTGTTGAGCCAAAGCATGTTCAGAGATTGTATTGCTCTAATCTGGAAAAATTATGTTTGGCAGATCACTCACAGCATTGTAATTCTAGATGAGTTTTTAACATTTAGTACTCACATACTGCAGGCCCTTAGCAGCAACTCAACACACACCCATTTCCTTCAGCTGACACTAATGTCACAAATAACAAGGATTAGTGTGTGGAGAGAAAGATACATGTGAAAGAATGGGTTATGTTTGCAAAGTGATAGTGCTGCCGACTGCCACATTGTGTGTTTGTGTGTGCGTGTGAGGCAGAGTGTGTCTGATGGGAATGTCAGTGTTTCCCGTGCTGTTAGGATGGATGGCCTGGGCGATGGGCGTGTAGTGTTTTGGCTGGTAATACTGAATGCCGTCCCCTGCTGAAAGATTCCAGAAGCTTCTCCTACCTCACAGGGCTCCTTCCTGGTCATGCGTTTGTCATCATGACCTCTGACCCCTCAGGCCAGCGGTGGCAGCAGGAATGTAGGAGATGTTTACGCTGCTGAAACTGATGGAGTCCAGGTGGCCGCTGCAATCCTCCATTCGCTCTCTTTCCTTCTCTTTCTCTGTATCACTCGGTCACTCTCTCTGTTCTGCTATATCATTGATTTCTCCCCCATCCTAGATAAAACATGTTACATGTGTGTGTAACAGCATGCGGGTTTCAGTTGGTTTTGTGAGAAGTCCTCTGACGGCTGCATTTCAGACGCAAATGTTTATTATGAAATTATTTGGAGAAGAGGAAGTGCAGACATTGTCAGCGAGCATTCAGCAGCGTGTGTCCCACCTTCACAATGATGGTCCATCTCTCTCGCCATCATTCATCTGCTGATGGCTTTGTTGAAGTGCTCTCTAACTTCTGGAAAGTTTTCCACCCCCCACCCCTTTTAAAAGGCCATTAAACTGTGTTGTAATGCAAACGGTAATTCTAAAGAGACCAAACAGGTGTCCGATGTGCAGGCAGCCAGCGTGTCTAATGTAGCTATTACATGGACAACAGCAGATTATCATAAAAGCATCTCTCCTTAATGTGGACTGGGACTGATCAATAGCAGACTGGCGATGAGACGTGCACACACACACACACGCTGCAGACTGGAACTGATATTTGTGCACTTTATTAATCCTCTGCAGCGTTCCAGACTGATTCCCACGCACACACTGAGAGTGTTCACCATCACTTTGGGCTTGACAGCCATTTGCGGTTCTGGCAAATTCCAGGGTTTGGGTTTGGATTGGGGTTAGGGGTCAGATTTAACGTTACCCCACTTACCTTTGCTCTGCGTCTACATACAGCTGTCTTTGCTTCGCCCAAGGGCTCGTTCCTGCTCCTCTGTGAGCGCAGAGAAGAGAGAGGGTCAGAGTTACACAGCTCCTCCACAACCATCCGACGTAACATCTCTCTGAAAGTGGCATGGGTGTGTCGGATTTGATGAATACGAGGACTTCTCATGGCTGCCGTGGCCTCCAGCTTGTTCAAAAGGCAGTATTTTTAGAGCCACTACGAGATAGAAGCTGCTCTTCGTGCCTCTCTGTGTTTTGTGAAGTACTCTCTGCAGGCACAAAGCTTTTACCCATACATTTTGGATTAAAACGATCCTCATTAAACCACTATGAGGCTTTTCATCCTTTCAGTGGTGTGAGGGAAAGCTTATTTAACATGTTTTTATTGAGTTTGGTGCTGCAGAGATGTGTCATGGCTTTAAGTGAATTTAACAGAGACTCACTGAAATGTAATTTTAAGTAATTTCTTTGCAATAATCTATGAAATGCTTTGACTGTGCAGTACTGAACTGACAACTGGCAGCAGATACTGTATTTTTAATTATAGATATATATATATATATATATATATATTATATATTATAGAGAGAGAGAGAGACTGAGAGAGAGAGAGAGAGAAGATGCGAGAGAGAAAGTCAGAGTGTCTCAGTGTTATGGTGCAGAGTTAGGCAGGTTAAAAGGAACAGTTTTCTGTCGTAATTTACTCTCAAAACCTTTCTATCTTCTTTATTCCTAGCAATGGCAGTACATCATTGTTTTATTTTTTTTTATTTTTTTTTTGACATTTAATAAAAGCCCCCAAGAGCTCAGCAAAACATCCATCCAGTCTTCTGATCACTTTAAAAGTGCCCTCTGAGTGATTTTGGTGAAAAAACACCTGATATTTTACAGGAAAAATATTTTAAACAAGGCAACATGATTACTCAGTTAAAATGAATTAAAATGTACCGGCATTGTAATGAGTTCACCCAATTGGATATTTATTAAATTTTTTCCTTTTGTGATTCACAGAAGAATGAAAGTGACCATTTTTGGGTGGACTATTGCTTTAACATTTGTGCATGAACGATGTCTGTAAACAGAGTTTATTTTAGCTGTAATCTTAACTCTTTACAAATAAACTAAAAAAAAAAAATAAAAAAAAAAACTGAAACGGAGAAAACAAACTATTTCCCACCCCCCCCCCACTCTCTATTCCTCATTAGTCGATTATAATATCACATTTTTTTTTTAATCAGCACTGCTTTATTGTAATGGATGTTTTATAGAAATTGAACGTTATTTAAGTTGATTGGGTCAAATATGTTATGATGCCAACAGCCAGTGGTAGTTTAAACGGTAGCCCATTTTTTTCACCCCTTGGGATCAATAGAATTCTTTGATATATTTGCCTAAAATCATACAGCACATCATGCACCATCCAGGAGTACTGTACCTGAACAAAACAAGCACAAGAAGTGCATTATTTCAGCTCAACTCTTTGGACATTCACCTTACCTTTTGTTTACACTTAAGACCAAATGTGTGCAGTTCAATACAAAGTGTTAATTAAATGATATTATAACTGTTGGTGTGTCAAAAAACTCTCATATATCCCTGTATGTTGTAGATAAAGCGATTTGTGGTTGTCATGTGAAATGGATTGTTCGCCAGGAAGGCGAGTCTTCCTAATGAATGCAGCCGCCTGCCGTTGGCGTCAAACTCGACTCTCCAGACCGCCTAGCCCTCGGGCGAGATAATTCAGCAAAACCAATTCCTGTCCTCTTCTCAAAAAAGCTCTCTCTAATAATACAGCAGAACTGCAATCCAGCAAATTTCTGCATGTTGATTTGATCCAGCGTCCCTCTGGAAGTCTCGCTGCACGAAACTGAGCGGCCTTCCCAGGTGTGACGTTCATAAAATTTAGCCTCTTAACAAATAAAGCTTTGATCTCCTGTAAGGAATACAGATTTAACCGAATATTTCAAGCCTATAATTAGTTACACAGTAATAGTTCCTGCGCCATTTTGCCTGTTGTAAAGTTGTTAGTTAAGGAGAGGAGATGCCCACTCATTCATCCGTCGCTACTGAGACGTTTTAAGAAGACAAAATCTTGTTAAAACCTGATCCTGTATTGGATTAAACGCCAAGCCATGTTTTTACCCATGCTGCGTAAATATAGGTGATTAAAATGTCAAGCTGGCTGCCCACAAATGTAATATCGCATTCATCGCAGCTCTCCTAGTAGCATAGTTAAACTTCATGGATTGATTGCCATAAACGTTCAAGCCCTGATGACTAGAACCTGTGTATTTAATTAATTGGTTTTTGAATTCAGGGAGTGCTTCGCGTGAAAATTCCATTATTTTTTTTCTAGAGAAAATACAACCAGGTTTTTTTTTAAATGAACCCCCCCGCCCCATATTTAAAGCAGAGACATGTTTTATGACAACTGAAATCCACTAGCCAAAGAAAACATTGCATATGCGATAAACATATAGGATTCTGAGTGAGCCAAAAGCAATAAGTTGCTGGGATTGATCCAGGGATGACATAAAGCACACCACACACCGACACACACACACACACATCCAGTATCTCCAGTGCTTGAGTGTGCTCTTGTGCCGGGACTGGCATTGATGTAATGCCTTACTCAAACGCCTGGAGAGAGAGAGAGCCGAGGTAGAGAGTCTATCTCTCTCTGATCTGCAATTAGGAGCCTCCAGCATTTGGGTGATTCCTTTTGATCAAATCTCCCCTGTAAGAGCGGGTGTCAATGGCCCTCTTCCGCAGCTTGCTGAGGGGTGACGGCGCCCGACATCCCAGTGCCGCCCGGGAGGTTTCGTGTGTGTGTGTGTGTGTGTGTGCAGAGAGAGAGAATACTCCTAAGGTGATAGGCATGTCGAGTTCGACGGGTGTAGGAGCCGCAGTCTCATATCACTTCTCCAGCGACCAGTTCACAGCACACAACCTTATTTTGGACGTGCGCACCCACTCTCACACGGCCTGCGGAAGGGACGAGGAGCTAGGTGATTGTCTTTTTTATTTGTTTTGGATTTTGCCAGCGAGAAAGTGTAGGTTGTGCTGGGTCTTAGGTGTGCATTTGTTGACTGAACTTTGAGTGCATGAGATAACTCTCGCAGTAAGAAGGTATGAACTTGCTACAGACAGGAGCTGCCTGGAATGGCAAACTTCTCAGAAACACTGCGGAAACTCAGTTTGATCAAAATGTCCTGAGGTAAGAAGAGTGTAGTTTGCGGTTTAGGAGAGTCTTTCATAGAGAAATTAAATAAAGAAACAAAAGAGGATTGTGAGGTTTAGTGTGCAGCATTAGATAGAGCAGTTATGCGTGGAGAAAAATTACTTTTTAAAGGCTTGCCTTATATCTGTGAGCGCGTTCTGTGTCTGCGTGTAGTGTTTAGTGTGGGTGCGGGACAAAAACACAGCTCAAACTGTGCAAAATAGATAATGAATCTATTTTTGAAGAGCCTTTAAAAAAAATAGAAGCATTTTACTAGCATAAATTTTAATACAAGGAGAAACTTTATTGGTGCTCTTCAAATGGGATGTGATGTGTCTTCACAAGTGTGTGAGTGTTTTTTGCTCATCACTGCACTGGAATGTAATTCAAGACAGGAGTAATTTCTCTGCCACCATATGTTTGTGTGTGGAAATGCTTGTTTTCAATCTAAAGAGCCAATGTGAAAGACACATTTCATTATAGACAAATCACTGAAAGATTTTTGTTAATGGGACACCAGGAGTCAAACTGTGTTCTTTTTCGAGAGTTTGTATCCCAAATCCGGTCTCTGTCTTTGTGCTAATTGGGGACGAGTTAGTTGTCCCAAAGATGGACTAGACCCACCGTGTCTGGGCGGGCAAACACGTTTAATGGCACAAGTTGGGGCGTGAAAGCTGTGTTGGGGGGTGTGTGTGTGTGGTGTGAACTACTGACTTCATTAAGCTCATGTTGATCAGTCAACTTGTTGTGTTGCATGGCGAACAAAGCCCTCCTTTGATGGATGGAGATCTGACAGGCAAAACCTTGTGTTGTAGGAGATCAACCGCTTGACACATAAATGTTTTGCCCAAAAAAACCGCTGATGCGTTTCTTTCTTCATATACTTGCCACATCATTATTCTATGTAGTTTGTGGGCCACCAGTAAGAAACCCTAACTTGTAAGAAAAAACCTTATGTGTAAAAACTATATATTTGGCTGATATTTGGGCCATTTCTGGTTATAAAAAAACGTATCAGTCATGAGTTTACATGTGTGAATCTCTGGGACCAAAGTGTGACCAATATTACATCAATCAATAAAGAGTAAAACTTGTGAGAATTGTTAAAGAAATGGTATTATTTCTTTAAACAAAAATCCAAAGATAAGCTGTTTTATCATTGCCGTAGGGATTTTCACAAAACAGTCGCACCATCACCCATAAAGCTTTATATAATTAAACTGTTGAAATTTCATATATCAGTACAAACATTTTTCACAGGTATTTGTCCTAAAAAGGGATGTAATGAAAACAGTAATGAGTAGAGGCGTTCGGAAAATGAAACAACACATAAGCCAGCATAATAAACCAGTGTGATATATATTCGAAATTAACCACGTCAGAAGGTGCTCTTTGAATGTAACCTATGGCCTGAAATCATGGTAGTTTGGGGAAAATTTTTTGTGCTTGTCTAAGGGCCGCTCATGAATATAACTAATGTACAGTACATTGGGAAGTTTGTGCATTTTGCACTGAGCGCTCATCTCCTTTGTGTGTGGAGAGTCCCACTGGCCCTTGGCAAAGGGTGACAGTTTGGAGCGTAAAATAGTTATGATGCTGTTATACTTGGCCTTGTTGTCCGTGTGGTGTTTCAACAATATCGAAACGGACTGTTGATATTGAGGCTAAAGTGACATTAATTAATCAGTATCTACAGAGAATATTTCTGATTAGTTTCTTTATTTGGCTTGTTTATTTAGCCTCTGAGTTTGCATAGAAAATTATCAGTAATTCCAATGATAGCATAACATAAAAAAAAAGTGAAAATTTTTGAAAATGAGTCTATATCTGGTGTCTCTCTTTTGAGAGCTACGAAAAACTGATGATCATGTTTATTCTCCAGCATGAGAAAAATACAGAGTGTGTGTGTGTCTCTCTCTCGATATAGATACTTAAACACACACACACACACCACACCACACACACACACCACACACACACCCACACACCACACAGCACATTACACATATATATGTAGAAAAACAAACGGCACACCACCCACACAACCACACACACAAGTGGTATTTATAAATTAAACAGTATCGAAACTGTTGCATATTGGGATAGAAGAACGGGCTATTTGTGATGAATAAATGTGTGGACTGAATTAAAAGCTCAGTGACACTTGTTACGGTATATGTTTGACAGGCTGTTTGCTGCCGTGTGGTGAACTGCAACTGTGACAGTTTCAAACTGGTAAAACTGAGCGGGCGTCTCTGTGAGCACTGCAGGCACGGCTGGGTTCCCGTGGTGAGTTATCACATTCTGAACAATATTACATTTCACACAAAACTTTCACACAACTTGAGACCACAGTTAACACTCGTGACTGTTGGCTCTTTCTCTCCCTTTGAACTCGTTTGTCTCTTCTCCTCTTGAAACAGCCACTTTAAAGGAAATATTCCTGGGTTCAATCCAAGTTAAGCTCAACTGATAAATTATGTTGATTTTTCTTAAAAAAAAGAAATTGTGTTATACGGAATGAAGGCATAATTATATCGACAAGACCGTACATGTTAAGATGCATTTTATCTATTTGGGTAAAAATGCTTACTAACACTTTTTTTTTTTGGTAAGAATTTATATTCAATTTTACAAACTGGTTTCCATGACAATTTAATGCCTAAAACAACCCATCAAAATTATGAGCTCAAACAACACAGCTTTCCAACAGAAGATCTGAAGTACTTTATAGAAAATAAGCTTCCACATTTCTGCGTTTTAAATCCGTCAAAGAATTTACCCACATTTATTTCCAGAGTAAATGCCTCGTAATGTTTTTGTGCTTTTCTTTAAATGAAAAATATTTTGTGGTGATGAATCAGCATTCTTTCAATTGGTTTATTAAAATAATAAATAATAAATAAATCAAATATTTGTAATACTAAATCAGTCTAAATTAATTATGCCTTTCTTTTTTGCTGTAATCATTATTTTTCATAGATCATTTACAATATTGTCTGTAATTTCTCATCCACAAAAGCAAATCAATTAGAACACTTTTATTACAATGCGTATGCAACATGAGAATTCTTCTAAAACTGATAAAAAATGCACACTTAAAGTTACTTAAAAAAAAACAACAACAGATACACACATTCGACATGAATGACAGAAGTGTTTTCATGAAACATATAAAGATTCTTTGCTGATTTCTGCATATAAAACCAGTGTCTGTGTTTGCTGAATTGCAGCTCTGAGTAAGCTGAAGGTTCATCACATGTACCAAGAAGCCAGGTGGAGATTGTTCACAGAAGCAATGTGGTATTTGATATCTGTATTCTGAGTGCTTTATGGGACGACTGCAGGCAATTCCAGTGCGTCTCAAGATCCTTGTTGGACCGACTCTTCAGTGGTCTTAAGCAGGAGGAGGTTATTCAGAGTCCTAAATGCCTGGACTGGACTCTCCAGGACTACATCCGTGGTTACCGTCCTTCAGGTGAGCTGCTGCTGATCCTTTTGCTCGACTCACACTGACCCGACATGCAGAAAACCACACTTCAATTTGAGATGGATAATTACAGTTTTGTCACACTTTTCCTCAGTGGTGAGCCACTGAGATTTCTTAGTTGTATTTGCTTATCAGGTATTCAGGTGGTGAATTAAATTTCAGGGTAGTTCCTCTAGTGGATAATGTAAAGTTAAAGCCTCTTCAGACCTCCAGATGAATGCTGTATGATGAAATATTTATTCAGGTTTCAACATGAAGCTGCTGCATGACTTTCAAAGCCTGCTGGCCACTCAAGAGGAATTACAGGGCGGACTGAACGACTTGCCTGACTCCCCTCTGATCTCTCCCCTGCCCCTCAACACTTTGACAGGGAAACCTGCATCATCTAAATGAAGAAAAATTACACTCCAGAATGAATTGCTTTGCTGCAGTAATTAGACCTCTCAAGTCCACATGCATTAGATGTATGGATGACTTGTTATTTAGTAACTCTGTCAATCTGTCAGAAGTTATGTAGTATTTTAGGACCCAGGTGTAGAACAGTTGTTAGTTTAGAATTGATAATGCAAATGATATTCCTTGTGTGTATGTGTCTAGGGATGTGGCTGGTAAAGTATTGGACCGCTGGGCCATAATGACCTTTGAAGAGGAGATCGTTACGCTGCAGCAATTCCTGCGCTTCGGAGAGACCAAAGTCCATCGTGGAACGCTCATGGCATTGCAGGATAAAGAGGGACAGGCAGTTGTAGTTCCAACCACAAGGACCAATTTCTGACATCCGCAGTTTCATTGAAAGCAGTAACGCAGCGGCCTGTGAGTCTGCCGGCTAAAGCTGAAGCACCCGGTTCCAGTAAACGGACACCATTTTGAAAACGCTTGTGAACAGTATGGCCCCTCATGCTGCCACTGCAACTACTGAATTCTGTTCCGACACCATTGCTGAGCTCCAGTACCGATTCTAGCCACCAGGAGGCACAGACGAGACATGAGACACCCGAAGTGAGCTGTGAAGGTGCTGGCCCATTCGACTCAGGCCCCATAAGATCAGAGGTGCTGCTGGACACCGAATCTCCAAAGATGGAGTCAGAAGAGTTTAACATGAGTGGAAACTCATCTCCCTCCACGCCTTGCACGCCCTCCATCACTTCTGAAATCACACACATGTCTCCTGAGAACAAGATGCGGTGTGCAGAGAAGAGCGGATCCTTGAAGAAGGGCCGTGTGTTCTGCAGTGCCTGTGAGAAGACCTTCTATGATAAAGGCACGTTGAAAATACACTATAATGCTGTTCATCTGAAGATCAAACACAAGTGCACCATCGAGGGGCTGCAACATGGTCTTCAGCTCCTTACGCAGTCGGAACAGGCACAGTGCTAATCCGAACCCGCGGCTGCACATGCCCATGAACCGCAATAATCGTGACAAGGACCTGCGGGGTGGTCTGAGCCCGAGGCAGGAGGATGGAGCCAAGGGTGAGAAGAGAGATTTTGCTGCCATCCCAGAAAGCAGGACGGTCTCAAGTTTCATCATCCGCAACTCAGAGCACAAGCTCCATGGCTCTTTATCCAGCATGATGCCAGAGTGGCATCCTCTTTCCCAATCTAAAGACTGTACAGCTGTGCTTCCCTTTTATCGAAGCCTGGTGACCCCAGCCGAGCTGGCTCATACACCAGGCAGCCTGCCCTCTCTCCCGCTTCTGTCTTCCTCAGTGCCTGTGAGCACCTGTCACATGCAGACCGGCTCGGAGCCGGTGCCCAAAAAGAAGTCTAGAAAGTCCAGCATGCCTATCAAAATCGAGAAGGATGAGCTGGCAGCAGAGGGCGTGTCCGAGGAGGAGACTCCAGCCCTCAGCCCCTGTACAGACACAGAAAAGTGTGACGTTAGCAGCATGGGGCAAGAACATGTGGACTGTGGCTTTCGATCCGGCCCTGACTCACAGGACAAAGAATGGGAGAAACTGACTCAGGGTGAAAGTCGTATCGTTTCACTGTCGTCTACTTCTTTCTTTCACACTAAACAGAATGATGAAAAAGAAAGGGAGTCATCAAAATGTGAAGAACCAGCATGCAGTTCGCAGCCAGACCAGCCCTGTGGCCACCGACCTGCCCATTTCACACACATGAGTGAAAACTGTGCAGATGGCTGTAGCGACCCAGAGACCATATGTCCAGATGATAAAGACGAGCAGGCGCACCCATGCCAGATCTGCAGTAAGACATTTAAAAACGCTTACAGTGTCAAAATGCATTATCGAAATGTGCACTTAAAGGAGATGCACATGTGCACTGTGGATGGCTGCAATGCTGCTTTTCCATCCCGTCGCAGCAGAGACAGGTAAGATGGTTAGCCTTGAGGGAAATTAATGTGTGTGTAATATGTTACACCAAGCAGTTTTTTAAAAGCACATGACATATTGTTGTATTAGGACTAAGAGTTTGAGGATTGCCTTAATAAATACATGAAGGGTTAAAAAAAAAAAGCATGTTGGTATTCTCTTCCAAAATTTTTGCTTTTAATTCTCTAGACACAGTGCAAACCTGAATCTGCACCACAGGCTGTTGACCAAAGATCATTCAGGAACATCTTCTCTCCGCAGAGAGCATCCAGACCTCCTTCACAAAGAGCCCCTCAGCCAGTTGTCTGTCATCCTCAAAGAGAGTCACCGGACAGGTCTCGTCTACCCCATGAGTAAATCGCTAGAGAGAGCATCTGAGCTAGTAGAGGGCACTGTGGAGAATGAAGCAGTACTGGACCTGAGCACCAGAGCAAGTGCCCATTCTTCCTGGGACTCAGACATGGGCAGTGAGGAAGGGTTCCCTCTAGAGGACAGTGAAGAGAGCTGTGACGGGCTGAGCATTGGAACGGCCGCGTCTCCACCGTGCCTCAGTCAGCAGACAAATGGCTCATCACCCATCACCTGCCATCTCTGTCAGAAAGTTTACAGCACAAAGGCACATTCAGGGCTCATTACAAAACGGTGCACCTTCGCCTTCTACACAAGTGCAAAGTTCCAGGGTGTGACACTACATTCTCCTCTGTTCGGAGTCGCAACAGACACAGTCAGAATCCAAATCTACACCGCAATCTTGCAATGAATACCTCCATGAATCAAGAGTAGGGCACACACTCAGAGCCATATCTCTTATATATACATAGTCAAAGATTTACTTCTTACAATATGGGTTCAATAGCACTCCCGCTTTTTGTACTGCACAATCAAAGCACAACTGGAAGGACACAATCATATTTATAATAAACCCAATGTCATTTATCTTTTTAATGTTGAGAAATGTTTTTCATCTCTAATGTAATATCTACTTGACAAACATTCCTTTTATTTATTCATTTTTTAAGAGCAGGACAGATGCCTAGAAAAATGACTGAAGAAATGACAGAGCAAAAGATCAAAGAAACAGAGATGCTCTCCACACGAGACACATGAGAAAGCACATACAGAATCATTTTAATCAATTTAAGAGATCCTTTAAACAATCAGTGCTGTTATACAGTATGTTAAGCCCCTCATTCTTTATCCAAAGCCACATAACAATCATGTATTGTTTCCCTTCTCTGCACTTATTCATTGAGGGAACAGTCCTATCCGTCCTCAGCATGAGACAGAGACAGAACATTGATACAGCATGACAGAGTCAACAGCAGATGAGAGAGTGATTGTTAGAAAGAGTGTGTGAGCACTACTGAATGTTGGTGAGAGAGTGATGAGGAGCACGAGCCATTTGAAGGTGCAGGACTCACGTTATCATGTGCTGCAATGAATTTTCTGATAGTATATTTGAGTTTGCTTGCTATTCAGATTTGTTTTGTCACAAAAGATTCAGTAAAGTTGATAGATTGTGTTGCTGTTTCAATCGATATGCTGTTTAAAGAGGCCGTTGTGGTCCTGTTGAGTAAGTTATTGTGTGTACATTTTATTTTCAGGGGGCCAAACACCTGCAGTTTTTAATCATTTTCATATTCTTCTTGTGTTGGGGGATTCTGTGATGTCCCTGTAACAAATTTGGCTTCTGTCTCTTAAACTTTATAGCAGCAAACAGTTCAATCTTCAATTTCTTTTGCTTGTAACTGTTCAACTATGCGGCATAGTACTACATTTTTGTGATAATGTTTATTTGGCAGGATTCACTTTGTCTTCACACTGTCTTCTTGTCGTGAAAATCTGTCTCATTGTCTTAGTTATTTAAGTATGAATTCATTGCATCTCAATCATTTTGACGTTTAAATTAATGTCCTATTGAATTGACTTGCCACTGTTGTGCTTGGCCCCTTCATTGCTGCTTTCAGCTATATTGCCATAGTTGTTATTCATGTGGAGACCAAAGATTCTTAATCCAGGACAGTGTAAAGCAGCATGAACAACATAAGCATCAGACTGCACACATGGACACACCAGGGTCTTTGTGAATGCTGTAATGCACACATATGAAAGATTCAGTTAAGATTCAGTTTTCTAACACATTTTCATCAGTTTTAAAGTAATGTTGCTATATAATATGTTTTAATATTAGTACAGTCAAAGGATTGTACCACTGAAGGCTTACGCTGAGGATATACTGATGCATATAAAGCTGTCTGTGAATCAGAGCTGAACGAATCGAGTCTTACACTGGTTGAGCGATGAGGTTCCCACAAGCACACACAAACCTGTGGACATTTATTCTTTTAGCTATGTTTTATGTGTAAAATCTTTTGTAACCTGCCCACCACCAGAAGTGTATAATGAAATGTGATGAGAAGGGTTATCAGGATTCTAATACCATCCTAACCCACAATCATTTATTTGTGTTCAATAATATAATTTTGTCTGTGTTAATAAACAGTTATTTAAAAATATCAGTAAACGTATACTTTTATACATATACATATAGTCAAGCAGGGGGAAGAAATAAAATATACTTTTTTTCTTGTTCTTTTCCGAGCTAAGTGTGGTTTGACAGTCATATAATGACAAACATAGCATTCACAATCTTAAGTTTGACAAGGTCTGTGTTTCTTAGCCTGACATCAGACAAGATGTCTGTTTCTCAGACATTTGAGAAGAAGCTGTGACCTCGTTGACCAAACATTTATGTATTTTTCAAACTTTTTTCATCTAAAGCAACATACAGTTTTGTTTTGTGTGTGTATTTGTCATTTGCCCAGCTTACGCTGGGTTCAGATATGACATACCTCATATATGACATACCTGTGATTAGGTTCAGAGTACAGGGCATAAAAAACAGACAGTATGTAAATGAAATTAAGTATAAAAAAAGAAGTATACATATGGCATACAATGTTAAATTGTCTCTAGCCACATGCCACCTCTCAGGTCAACATGCACACTCTTTTGAATTGGATGAGGAACTGGAAATAAGCTGAAGTTCATTATGACTGTGATCGTGGATCATGAGCGTGAGATGAACAGAACTTCTGTTGAATTGTGTTCTCAGCACAAATCTCACATCAGGTCAAGTTGTCACATGTGTTAAAATGTTAGAAAAGTATACAGTTGATTAATTAGAATACTTTTGGCCAAAACAATTACTATCTTCTGGCATTTCCCACCCATCTTGTGTAACTGCTGTATGTGTGTGCATGTACTTATCTTACTTTATCAATTTATTTTTCTTTTTATGTAAAAAAAAAAAAAAAAAAATTACAAATTCTGCTGTTCAATTAATTTACAAACAAAGCATAGTTCAAAGCAGGATTTTCAAAGGAATTTAATATAACCAGGAAGTATGACCATATTAGCATGGTTCTGTCAACTCTGCACTGGCTCCCTACAGAATCAGAATCAGAATCAGAAAGAGCTTTATGGCCAAGTATGCTTGCGCATACAAGGAATTTGTTTTAGTGACATAAACTTCCAGTACACAAAAGACAACAACACACAGTCAAAAAAATAAAAAATAAAAAACCATTTGCAGATAAATAAGTGTATAAACAATTGTGCTATAAATGATAATGGAATTGGATTGAGTAAGATGCAGGGATGTACTAGGATGAAGGGGTAACAAATAAATATAAGGATATTGCACATTTTTATTGTATAAGTGGGGAACATTTAACTGTTCATGAGGTAGATTGCCTGGGGGAAGAAACTGTTCTTGTGCCTGACTGTCCTGGTATTTGCGGCTCTGAAGCGCCGGCCAGATGGCAAGAGTTCAAAGATGGGGTAACTTGGGTGTGAGGGATCCAGAGTGATTTTCTGAGCCCTTTTCCTCACTCTGGATGTATACAGTTCTTGAAGGGTGGGCAGGGGAGTACCAATAATCCTTTCAGCAGTCCGAACCGTTCTCTGTAGTCTTCTGATGTCTGATTTTGTAGCTGAACCAAACCACACAGTTATTGAAGTGCACAGGACAGACTCAATGACGGCTGAGTAGAACTGTTTCAGCAGCTCCTGTGGCAGGTTAAACTTCCTCAGCTGGCGAAGGAAGTACAGCCTTTGTTGGGCCTTTTTAACAATGGAGTCAATGTGATTGTCCCACTTCAGGTCCTGAGAGATGGTGGTTCCCAGGAATCTGAATGACTCCACTGCAGCCACAGTGCTGTTCATGATGGTGAGTGGGGGGAGTGCAGGGGGGTTTCTTCTGAAGTCCACGATCATCTCCACTGTTTTGAGCGTGTTCAGCTCCAGGTTGTTAAGACTGCACCAGACAGCCAGCTGCTCAACCTCTTGTCTGTAAGCAGACTCGTCACCGTCCTGGATGAGACCGATGAGTGTGGTGTCGTCTGCAAACTTCAGGAGCTTGACAAAGGGGTCTTTTGAGGTGCAGTCGTTGGTGTACAGCGAGAAGAGCAGGGGGGAGAGAACACATCCCTGAGGGGCACCAGTGTTGGTGGAGCAGCTGTTGGACATGAATTTCCCCAGTCTCACTAGCTGTTGCCTATCTGTCAGAAAGCTGGTGATCCACTGACAGATAGAACTAGGAACAGAGAGCTGGGTCAGTTTGGTCTGGAGGACTGTTGGGATGATGGTGTTGAAAGCCGAACTGAAGTCCACAAACAGGATCCTCACATAAGTCCCTGTTTTGTCCAGATGTTGCAGGATGAAGTGCAATCCCATGTTGATTGCATCATCCACAGACCTGTTTGCTCGGTAAGCAAACTGCAGGGGGTCCAGTAAGGGTCCAGTGATGTCCTTCAGATAAGCCAGAACCAGTTTTTCAAACGACTTCATGACGACAGATGTTAGAGCCACAGGTCTGTAGTCGTTAAATCCTGTAATCTTGGGTTTCTTTGGAATGGGGATGATGGTGGAGCGTTTGAAGCAGGAAGGCACTTCACACAACTCCAGAGATCTGTTGAAGATCTGTGAAAAGATGGGGGCCAGCTGGTCAGCACAGGTTTTTCAAACAGGCTGGTGTAACGCCATCTGGGCCTGGTGCTTTTTCTTCTTTTTGTTCTTCCTGAAGACCTGGCGCACATCATCTTCACAGATTTGAAGAGCAGGAGGTGTGGAGAGGGGGATTGCAGGAGGTGTTAACGGTTGTGTAGAGAGATGGTCAGAATGGGTGTTGGGGGTTTCAAATCTACAATAAAACTCATTCAGGTCGTTAACAAGTCGTTGATTAGCCTCAGCGCAGGAGAATGGTGTCTTGTAATTAGGGATGGCTCTCAGTCCACTCCACACTGAAGTTGAGTCGTTGGAAGTAAACTGGTCTTCCAACTTTTTAGCGTAGGTCTTTTTAGCCGCTCTAATCTCTTTGTTCAGTGTGTTCCTGGCCTGATTGTACAAGACTCTGTCCCCATTTCTGTAGGCATCCTCTTTGGCCTGACGAAGATGTCTGAGTTTAGTTGTAAACCATGGCTTATCATTGTTGAATGTTAAATAAGTCCTGGTAGGAATGCATATATCCTCACAAAAAACTAATATATGATGTTACGGTCTCTGTGAGTTCGTCCAGATTGGTGGTAGCAGCTTCAAAAACACTCCAATCAGTGAGGTCAAAACAGGCTTGTAAATCCTGCTCTGTTTCGTTGGTCCATCTCTTTACAGTCTTTACTACAGGTTTAGCAGATTTAAGTTTCTGCCTGTAGGTTGGTATAAGATGAACCAGACAGTGATCAGACAGTCCCAAAGCTGCTCGTGGAACAGAGTGATATGCATCCTTTATTGTGGTGTAACAGTGATCCAATATATTACTGTCTCTGGTGGTACATGTAACATGCTGTCTGTATTTTGGCAGTTCACGGGAGAGATTGGCTTTATTAAAGTCCCCAAGAATGATTAAAACAGAGTCCGGGTGTTGTTGTTCTGTCTCTGTAATCTGGTCAGCGAGTTTCTGTAAAGCCAGACTTACGTGCGCTTGCGGAGGGATATAAACACTCACCAGAATGAACGAGTGAAACTCCCGCAGCGAATAGAACGGCTTGCAGTTACTGAAGAGTGTTTCGAGATCTGAGCAGCACATCTTATTTAACACAGTTACATCTGTGCACCACTGTTCACTGATATAAAAGCATGTCCCGCCGCCGCGCGCGATTTCCCCGTTGATTCTGCGTCGCGATCCGCTCTGAACAGCTGAAAGCCCGGCAGATGGAGCGCACTGTCCGGTATGGCGTCATTGAGCCAGGTTTCCGTGAAACACAGAGCAGCAGAGTGTGAGAAATCCTTATTTGTCCGAGAGAGCAGAAGGATTTCGTCCATTTTGTTGGGTAGAGAGCAGAGATTTGCCAGATGGATGCTAGGCAACGGCGTTCGAAATCCGCGCTTCCTGAGTCTAACGAGCGCACCAGCTCGCTTCCCCCGTTTGCGCGTCCTGAAGCGTTTGATCAGCGCCGCTGCTCCGCCGACAACAACGTTCAGTAAAACGCCTGAATAATTGAAATCCGGTAAAAGATCTTGTGGTGTGTTCTGCACGAATGTTCAGCAGTTCTTCCCTGGTGAAACTGATCGTGTTTGTTAAACAAAAAACAGGAAAAACGAACAAAAACAGTACAAACACTGGAGAGCCAAGCACTGAAGCAGCCGTCTGCGGCGCCATCCAGAGCTAAATCCCTACTGAACAACAAATACATTTTAAAGGTGCCATAGAATCCATTGAAAAAGAAAATGTTGGTTTTGTCTATACTTCTAGGTAATTGTACTATATTGACTGGGTTAAATAGAATTTCATTACTAAAAAGAGACTAAAATACCATTTTCATTGACTAAAACTAGACTAAATGTCATCAGTTTTCGTCAACTAAAACTAGACTAAAATGTCATCAGTTTGTCGACTATAACTAGACTAGACTAAAAAGAGTATGAACGTGACTAAAACTAGACTGAAATGTCATCAAAAACAACACTATCTGCATGCATAAACAAACTTCAGCTGGTCCAAAATGCAGCAGCTAGAGTTCTTATTAGAACCAGGAAGTATGACCATATTAGCCCGGTTCTGTCAACACTGCACTGGCTCCCTATTAAACATTGTATAGATATGAAAAATCTTGCTTATTACTTATAAACCCTGAGTGATTTAGCACCTCAGTATTTGAACAAGCTCTTTACGCATTATAGTCCTCCACGTCTGCTGCATTCTCAAAATTCTGGCAAATTGATAATGCCTAGAATATCAAAATCAACTGCGGGTGTTAGATCCTTTTCCTATTTAGCGCCTAAACTCTGGAATAACCTAACTAACATTGTTTGGGAGGCAGACACACTCTGTCAGTTTAAATCTAGATTAAACACCCATCTCTTTAACCTGGCTTACACATAACATACTAATACACTTCTAATATCCAAATCCGTTAAAGGATTGTTAGCCTGCATTAAATAGGACAACCAGAACCGGGAAAACTTCCCATAACACCCAATGTTCTTGCTACATTTTTAGAAGAATGCCATTTACACTAATATTAGTTTGTTTCTTTCTTATTCCAAGGTCACCGTAGCCACCAGATCCAGTATGTATCCAGATCAGATGGTCACTGCAGTCACCCGGATCCAGTACATATCCAGACCAGATGGTAGATCAGCACCTAGAAAAGACCTCTACAGTCCTGAATGTCATCGGAGACCAGGACAACTAGATGGGCCCCAGAGACAGATCCCCAGTGAAGACTTTGTCTCATACACGGCCACCGAGACAAGACCACAGGAACCAGATGAGTTCTCTGCACAATGTGACTTTGCTGCAGCCTGGAATTGAACTGCTGGTTCATCTGACTGACTGAGCCTGGTTTCTCCCAAAGATTTTTCTCCATTCTGTCACCGATGGAGTTTTGGTTTCTTGCTGCTGTCGCCTCTGGCTTGCTTAGTTGGGTAGACTTAATATCCAGCAATATCGTTGACTTGATTACACAGATGCTATTTAAACTGAACTGCGCTGGATGATGACATCACTGAATTTAATGATGAACTGCCTTTAACTGAAAATTGAGTATTTACTATTGTCATTTTGCATTATTGACATTATTTTTCTATTTAGTACTGTAAAGTTGCTTTGACACAATCTGTATTGTTTTAAAGTGCCATATAAATAAAAGTGACTTGACTTCTTGGGGATTTTAAGGCAGCTGGCATCCAATTTGTTGCATTACTGCCACCTACTGTACTAAATTGCCTTTACAATATATTCTCTTATCCAGTTTCTTTTAAAAAATGTAATAAAAATGTCCTGCTTTTTTGTTTCCCTACACATTCTAAAATACTTTTAACATTTCCGTCTACTCATCCTGAACTCTATAAATGGGCCATAATTTTATTGTCTTTCTTGAGTAAACTTCCCATAAGATATTAGAAAGTGCACAACCATCTCATACTCCTGACACTGGGTGAAAAACCAGATCATCTCCTGAAATTAACTTTTGTATCTGTGCCGGGTGCATTATGGGATATGGGAGAAACCAAACTAGAGGATAATATTGATTTTTTTTTTTTTATTTAATTACTGTAACTATGCATACATGTCTGTTAAATAATAATTTGTCAATTAATGCATGTACCAAAAATTTATAATCTTGAGATTTGGTTATTTCATGAAGGTAGTTCCTAGTCACTTGCTTTCTTATCAATGGTAGTGCCCATAACTAGTAATGCTCACAAGCTGAAGTTTCACAGGATTGTCAGTGTAAGATGGAGGTTGGAAAGTGAATAACCTGTTGGAGATTGATATCATAGTGAGTGAGAATAACTTTTTAATGTAGTTTTTTTTTTTATTGTACTTTATTTTTAATCATTTACCTTGTTTTAGTGATAGGTAATGATGGTTAAATGAAGCCTCGAAGCACTGAGACTTGCCTCTGACTGTTTCGGGAAAAGATTCAAAGCTTCAAAGTGTTGAAAACAGCGCTATCTGGTGGTTAGTAAAAAAGAAAGCAGCCAAAACCCTCTGAAAGAAGCTCAGTAGGATGAAACAGCCCCGACACATTCCATAGAATGATTCATGTGCACAAATAAAAGCCTAAAAGTGTGTATGTTTGTGTTTGTTCAATTTCTCTCTCTGATAAATTCATTTACCCATTAAATTGTGGCAGTTATTGCCAGTATGAATATCATATGATGTAACAGAAGAATATATGAATTGCATATGGCAAATATTTTATTTTCCTGAAATAATTTGAATTCTTTATATAAGGCTGTATGACTGGTTATTTAAAAATGTCATAGAGTAAGTCCGAACGAAAAGTTACTCATGAAGTAAAATCTAGGGTTTCAAACATTCAGACACACAAAGTGAATCGCACACGTGATTAAAACAGAAGAGGCTTCGTTTGTCTTTGGTCACATGTTTCTATGTTAACAACACAAGCCTCAAATCGAGGCTTCATCTGGCACGCCCATTTATTCTTGACATAAGCTTTGATGCATCTGTTCAAATGTCACATCATGCTTCATCGGACAAAGCAGCGACCACAAATTCCATCAATTCATGTTTTGTGCACAAATAAAAGCCTAACAGTGTGTGTGTGTGTTTGTTTGTTGAATTTCTCTCTTTGATAAAATAATTTACCCATTAAACTGTGACATTAAATGCCAGTACGAAAATCAGTATGATGTAATAGAAGAAAAAATTATGAATTGCATAAGGCAAATATTTTTTTTTTTCTGAAATAATTTGTATTCTTCATTGTAGGTTTGGTTAGGTTTTGGGTGGTTTTGGTCGGGTTGGTCTTGGTTTTGAGTGTTTCTGGCTGTTTTTTGATTGGTTTGGTTAGGTTTTGGGTGGTTTTGGTCGGGTTGGTCTTGGTTTTGAGTGTTCTTGAGTGGTTTTTGAGTGTTTCTGAGATTTTTTTGAGTGGTTTGGTTAGATTTTATATAGTTTTAGTATTATCTTTATTGTTATTGATTAGTTTCAAGTTTTCTTGAGTGGTTTTGAGTGGATTTTAAGGGTTTCTGACTGTAGGTTATATAGATAAATGCGAAGAGTGCCTCCCCCCGAAGCGCCTCCCCCTCCTTATCTCGGGTACCATAAGTCCTAGAGTGCTGAAACTTGGTGGGTATACTAATTAGGGAGTGGGCTTTCGAATGCCGTCTCTCTAGCGCCACCAGGCGTCGAGATATGGTACTGCTCCATTACTTGAGTTTTGGTGTGCTAGGGCTATGGTTGAGTTTCTTAGTTCCAGCCCTAGAGTCGAGTTTCTCTATGTGGCTGGTAGTGACTTAGTCAAATGGGTTGGGACTTAGTGTTTTTTGAGTGGTTTTGGTGTTGGTTTTTTAGTGTTCTTGAGTGGTTTTGAGTGGTTTTTGATGAGTGTTTCTGAGTGTTCTTTGAGTGGTTTTGGTTAGGTTTTGGGTGGTTTTGGTCGGGTTGGTCTTGGTTTTGAGTGTTTCTGGCTGTTTTTTTTTGATTGGTTTGGTTAGGATTAGAAAAAAAAAAAAAAAAACCCAAGAGCTGAAGCACAGTCCAGCTCTGGTAATGCACAGTCCTTCAATACTCCTTCTGGCCGCTCTCCTGCCTCGGCCAAGGCCTGCCCCCACGGCCTAGGCCCACTACTTCACCACCAATATATTTGGTCTTTTTAACGTTGAACCACAGATAGTGAGATTTTTAAACGTATGGACGAGTATTGTTTTCAATAATAAATGTTGTTTATTAAATTAATTATATTATATAATAAAATAATAAGGAAAGAAACAAATCAAATAAAGAAGCTGAAACATAGTTCAACATCGGTACATGCACTGTCCTTCTTATACTCCTAATGGCCACCTGTTTTCACCGCTCGAGCAGAGCCCCACAGCCCAGGCCCAAAACAACCCCCCGGAAAAGAGAAATCCTTTTTAAATTCATTATTTATAATACAATAGATGTAATGGATAGGGTTAGAATATATAGGTTTCAAACTATCAGGGGTAGAATGAGTAGGTTTAGATGCAGTGTGGTTAACTTGGTTAAGTTTAGGTGTAGTATAGTTAGCTTTGTTAGGTTTAGGTGTAGTATAGTTAACTTGGTTAAGTTTAGTTGTGTAGTATAGTTAACTTGGTTAAGTTTAAGTAAAGAATAATAAACATAATCAAAAACATAGTTCAAATAGGTAACTTGGTTAAGTTAAGGTGTAGTATAGTTAGCTTCGTTAGGTTAGGGTTAGGTTAGAGGTTAGGTTAGGGTTAGGGTTAGGGTTAGGGTTAGGGTTAGGGTTAGGGTTAGGGTTAGGGTTAGGTTAGGTTAGGGTTAGGGTTAGGGTTAGAGTTAGAGTTAGGTTAGAGTAGAGTTAGGGTTAGGGTTAGGGTTAGGGTTAGGGTTAGGTTAGGGTTAAGGTTTAGGTTAGAGGTTAGGGTTAGGGTTAGGGTTAGGGTTAGGTTAGGTTAGAGTTAGGTTAGAGTTAGAGTTAGAGTTAGGTTAGATTAGGGTTAGAGTTAGGGTTAGGGTTAGGGTTAGGGTTAGGTTAGGGTTAGGGTTAGAGTTAGAGTTAGGTTTAGAGTTAGGGTTAGGTTAGGGTTAGGGTTAGGGTTAGGGTTAGGGTTAGGTTAGGTTTAGAGAGAGTTAGGGTTAGGGTTAGAGGTTAGGGTTAGGTTAGGTTAGGTTAGGTTAGGTTAGGTTAGGTTAGGGTTAGGGTTAGGGTTTAGGGTTAAAGGGTTAGGTAGGGTTGGGTTTAGGTTAGGTAGTTAGGGTTTAGGGTTAGGGTTAGGTTAGGGTTAGGGTTATGGTTAGGTTAGGGGTTAGGTGTTAGGGTGAGGAGTTAGGGGTTAGGGTTAGGTAGGTTAGGGTTAGGGTTAGGTTTAGGGTTAGGGTTAGGTTAGGGAGTTAGGGTAGGGTTAGGGTTAGGTTAGGGTTAGGGTTAGAGTTAGGGGTTAGGGTTACGGGGAGGGTTAGGGTTAGGGTTAGTTAGAGTTAGGGTTAGGGTTAGGTTAGGGTTAGGTTAGGTTAGGGGTTAGGTTAGGGTTAGGTTGGTAGGGTTAGGGGGTTAGGTTAGAGGTTAGAGTTAGGTTCGGTTAGAGGGGTTAGGGTTAGGGTTAGGGTTAG
>NC_056589.1:30113433-30150933 GCF_018340385.1 Cyprinus carpio
GAACGTTTCTCCAGCGTCCTTCCTGCGGTCCTTGTGTTTGCCGAACTGCTGAAATATCTGGAAACACCACAACCACACACAACGCCAACAATCAGCACACGCTATGAAACACCCACCACACACACTGAACACTCACACACACAAAACAACACACACTGAAACACTCACACACACACTCTCACACACCACACACGCACACTAACATAAACACTCTCACCCACCCTCAAACACTCAACCACCAGGACACCCACCACAACACCCTCAAACATCACAAACACACACACCCCACACAACACTCTCACACCCTTTCAAACCACTCACAAACACACACATACACACACCCTCAACCACTCACAACCCCCCCCCCCCCACACCCTCAACCACTCACAACAACACACACCACACACCCTCAAACACTCACAAACACACACACACACACCCTCAAACATCACAAAACAACACACAACACACACACCCTAAACACTCACACACCACAAACACACACAACCGTCAAAAAAACAACTCACAAACACCACACACACACATAAACACTATCACCACACCCCAAAACACTCCACAAACACACACACACACCACACACACCCTCAAAACACTCAACAAACACACACACACACACACACCCTCAACCACTCACAAACACAACACAACCTCAAACACTCACACAACACCACACACACCACAACACACACACACACCCACACACACACAACTCTCTCCCTCTCTCTGAGTTCAAGCATTAGTCGATTCATCCCAATCAGTGTAAAATACGGTGGGTGTCTCGGTACCTGTCTGTGATTCGGACTGGACTCGCTCAAAGGGCTTTTCTGTCTGGATACAGAACACACAGATCAGTCACAAACATCACGGGGACACCAACACACGCAGTATCGCTGTCGGTACGGTGAATTCTGACTTACCTTGTTATGGTCAGTGAAAGGCTTGTTAAAGACACACAGTGCCTGATTTACTACAGGAGAGACAAAACAGAGAGACAGACAGATTAAATGTGAACACTATGATCAAACGGAGTCACCTGACCCGAAAAATGAAGTGAAATCAGTCATTGTAGATTTCTACGGAACCGAGTAAATTTAAGCGCTGCCACCCTCCTGTACAACGACAGGCGGCATACGTCACATTCTGCTGCAACCTGTCTCCGTCTCTTTTTGCATAATAAACCCCCTGCCCACTCCTGAAACACAACAACACACCACACAAACTTATGAGAGAGGATTGTAAACAGCTTACAGAAGCAGGCTCGGTGACCAGAGAATCAAAGGTCAACCCCGTTGTGATTTAAGTCAGCGTCGGCAGCTCAAACGTCCTCCAGTGAGTGTGGTGTGTGGAGAGTGTGTGGTGTGTGAGAGAGTGAAGGTGTGTGTGCCGGTTAGACCTTTGTGCCATGTGAAGTGATACAGCAGGAATGTTTGCACATTAAAACCTCATGTCTGTTCGGGAATGTTTGGCCATCGTGGATTTCCAGAGTTCTGTGTGCTAACTCTGACATTATTCACAGAATCAGTTGTGAACACACTTCCTGACTATTTATACTACAAAACATCACAGTAAGCGCATAGTCTGTGATTTGGGACCCATGCGTGGTCGCCGTGTCACCCCCCCCCCCCCAGCCTGGGTCATTCTGAAAACTGTTTAAATGACCGCCAGGTGTGTGTGTGGTGTGTGTGTGTGGTGTGTGTGTGTGTGTGTGGTGTATGTATGTGTAGGTGAGAGAGCGCGTGGTGTGTGTGTGTGTGAGTTTTTTTTTCTTTCTTGTTTGGAGAAGTGTGTTAGTGTGAGAGAGCGTGTGTATTTGTGATGTGTGTGTGTGTATGGTGTCTATATGTGTGTGTGAGAAGAGCGTTGTGTATGTGTAGTATGTAATGGTGTGTGGTATTGTGTGGTGTGTGTGTTTTTTGATGTGGTTGGGCTTGGGTTTGTTTGTGTGGTGGCCTTTTTTTTGTGTGTGTGGGGGGGGGGTTTTGTTTGTTGTTGTGGGTGTGTGTTTTTTGTCTTTGGTTGGGTTTTTGTGTGTGTTGTTTGGTTTCTGTTGGGGTGTGTCTTGTGTGTTTTGTTCTGGGTGTGGGGTGGTTTTTGGTGGTTTTGTGTTGTTGGGTTTTTTTGTGTATTATGTGTGGTGTGTGGTGTGTGTGTTGTTGTTCTGGGGTGTGTGGTGTGTGGGGGTTTGGTGTGGGGGTGGTGTTGTTTTGTTGTGGGGATTTTTTGGGGGGGTGGTTTATGTAGGGTTGGTTTTTTTTGTTATTTGGTGCGGGGTTTTTGGTTTGTGTTTTTGATGTGTAGTGTGGTTGGGTATGTAAAAAAAGGGGGAAAAAGGGGGGTGTGTTTGGTTGGTGGATGGTTGGGTTTGGGGTTTTTTCCCAAAAGGGGTGTGTTTGTGTGTGTGTTTTTGTGGGGTGTGTGTGTGGGGTGGAGAGGAGACTCACTTTCCCTCTGCGGGGCAGGAGCTGGATGTACCAGCAGGTCGGGTTTTGTTTTTGTTTTCAACTTTAGGCATTCGTGTTTTCCTTCAGCAGTCTCCACGTGGTATCCATGATGCACTCGTACGATGGCTGCCGTACTGTCGACAGAAGCATGTGGACAAACCAGAGGTCACAGTCTCAGTGTTCCTCTAGAGATGGTCTCTGAGATTACCGAGCTGATTTGACTTATCTTCCCACCTAAATGAATAGACGTGTGTGTGTGTGTGTGGGTGTGTGTGTGTGGTTGGGGTGTGTGTGTTTTGTGTATACCTGTCTCTTGATCTTCACCCGGGTGACTCAAAGGCGTTTCCCGGGCTCCCATGTTTTCCCAAAGCAGTAAAACGCAGCATTACAGTCTCTGCAGGACACACACATCACACACCCCCACCGAGTATCAATCATAGAGAATGGGCCATTATGATAAATAAAAAGCCCCATAAACAAACAAAAAAAACACCATTGTTGATTTTCACGAGGGGATACGCTCACCTTAGTGTTTTCTGAGCTGCTATTTCTCCATGTGGAGTCTGGATGAGTTCGTTATAACAGGACATCATGTTAGGGGTTCTCCACATATCGCTGTGTGACGACAGCACACAAACACCTCGATTCATAATGTTTTCGTCTGAATGAAGCACCACTCTAAAGTCCCCATCAACACAACCCTGAACCCAAGCACTTCCGCGCTTTCTCGATTTTCAGGAAATGGTGCAATACCCCAAAAAAAAAAATTTTTCTCGTGTCTACACGTGTTCTCAGTGGTTGTCACACTCCCTTCTAAAAAAGTTAAACACCCCCACCACACACACACACACTACCCTTTTAATCCTGCTGAAACACGCATCACAGTGGGCTTCTTTCCGATCCGCCTTCAGAACAAAAAAAACCATTTAATAATCAATGACACAGAAAAACTCCCCCGGGGCCAAAATATGAACGTATCTAACTACAGTGAGCTGTTAAAAATGAAGACTTGTGTGGTGGAGAGATTGGGCACAACCCTCTTCACTACAGGCCACGATCCAGTGTTTTTTAAGCATCTGATGGCTCGAATTGAGCTGCGGAGAAAAAAAAAATTGAAATAAATGAGGATTACAAACAACAAAAATATTTGCAGTATTTCTCAGAGAACACAACGGGGGTACGAGTGTGTTTTTTCAAAAAACATTCACCGTTTCGAAGCAGGGGCCCTGTGTAAACCCGCATACCAGTGGGATTGCCAGTGGAATGATTTGTGGAGGTTCGTGGATGTAATTTCTTTTGGGGTTAAAATTTCACTTTAACTATTTTTGGGTTTGAGAAACGCAGTAGGTACAGGACAAGTGGTCCAGAGTCAACTCTTCACAACACTGAAGTGGGTGCTCTTTGGGTAAATGCTGTATTCACAGCCCCCTCAACGCTTCTCAATATTTACAACTTATTGACCAATGCGTGAATCATTTAAAATTTGCACCAGATAAAATCATGTATTTCACCGGGCGCACTACACCGGAGAGCTTAAAGCTAACAGACAAGACCATGATTTCCCAAACTCTAAAAAGATGACGGACTTGCTACGTGGCCAGATGTAAACGTGACTGGGTGTGAGCTACGAAAATCATGGGCGCTGCTGGCCAACTAAAGAATGAGATCACTGAAATACTGCTCACTACACAAAAGTTCATCGCAGACATGAATCCCAAACGATTCTGTTAATGAAAAAGATCATTTCAGCAGCAGGCCCTGAAGCAGCACAATTAATGTCCCGCAGATCATAGAGAGACGGATTTCGTACCGACGAGAGCGCTTTCAGCGTCAAAGAATCGGGAATGTCCCGTGGTTCCCTGATGATCATATCGTTTTTTTCTCTCCAAAAGGGGCCCTTCGGGGGCCGGGCCCGTTACACCGAAACCCCGCGTTCACAGCCCCCAAAACTGTTATCTGGCGTCTCTTTGGCCCTAAAACACCCCCACACACCCCCCACAAAAACACCCCACACACAAGAGAGAGGAGAGAGAAGGGAGAGAGAGAGAAGAGAAGAGAGAGAGTCGACATCAGTGAGAGAATTCAGCCACAATAATAACAGGAACATAATATCCTTCAGTTCATTTAAAAAGCTGATTTCTCTAGACGCGGGGAGAACGCTCTCTCTGAAGAACTGTGTTTTGTTGTGAAGCACAGGAGCACTTGTAGAGCTGCTTCGTCGACACCACTCTGTTCTGCGTGAAGCGCTATACATATAAAGGTGCTTTGACTTGTGTGGACACAGTTTCAGATGCTCGGGCGTGGTGTTGGTGTGTGTGTTCGGTAGGGATGTTGGTATCAGACTGGGAGGACAAAAACAGGCCAAGGAAATCACTGTTTCACTTTCCAACAGTAATTACAGCTCTGCAACACATGGCCACAACACCTACAGCACTACACTTAATACTTCCTGGCCCTCAAGGCTAAGTTCCAACCCAACGATAATTCTAACCACATGGCTAACCCAACGTTAACACCACCTAATGCTACCCCACGACTAATACTAACAAAAAAAGCTCACTACTGCAAACCCAGTGCAAAATACAAACTAAAACTCCAATTCTAACCAATGCTAATACTTTACTCAATGCTACCCAACATTAACAACACCCTAAAGCTAACCCAACGCTAATGCTAAACCAATGCTAACCCAACGCTAATACTTCCTGTCAATGCGTGAACCTAAGCTATTGCTAACCCGCCACCGCTAAAACTAACTTCAATGCGAACCCAATGCTACTACTTACTCAATGGCTAGACCTAATGGCTCAGGCTAACCGCCAACCCTAAAACTAACCCACAACGCTAACCCATCGTTGAAACTGTAATCTCAATGCTAACCTCACTGCTTAATGCTTAAAACCCCAACCCTAAAATCTACCCAACACGCTAACCCAACCGTTAATACATTTACTGCATTGCTAACTCACTGCTAATGCGTGAACCACCCATACAACCTAACCCAACCGCTAACCCACACAGTATAATAACTTATCAAGCTAACTCTAAAGCTAATTGCGAACCCAACCGCGAAAACTAACTCACTGCTAATGCCCACCCAATGCTAATACTTACTCAATGCTGAACCCAGACGTTAATACTTACTGCAATGTTAACGCCAATGCTATGCTAACTCACACTACAATGCGTACTCATAAGATAATGATACCCCAGATGGTAATACTAGCTCAATGTTAGATGCTAACCCAGCATATCATAACGATCTCCAATGTTTGATGCTAACCCAACACAATTAATACAGCGTCAACATGTTACGGCTACCCAACATTAAAACGAGCTCATGGTTAATGCTAACGCCAACATTAATACTTAGCTCACCATGTTAATGCTACCCCCATAGAAATATGCGTTTAGCAGCGCAAACAGGTGTGTGGCTTTGAGTTCCCATGGAACACAACATGGCCAGAAACGTGTATACGCCTGCGCATGCACTGTAAGTCGCGTTGGTATAAAAAACGTCGGCCAAATGCATAAAAATGTCTGTGTTAAACCAACGACTAATACGTACTCAATGCTAACCCAAGCAACTAATACAAACTCAACATTATGCTACCCAACGCTAACGGGTGCACAAGTCCTTTGCAGACAATAATTTTCACAGCATTCTATGATGCTTTGCTGCACCAGACATTTCCGGCTGATGATGTGTTTTCGGGTATCATTGACAATTGTTGTTGTGTTTTTTGCCCTTTTTTTATGTTGAGAGTACAGTTCCGAAAGGAAACACAAGGAACTCTGGTTAGAGAAAGAGGGCAAACAGGATCGTGAACAGACACCGAGAGTCGAAACTCAACTACTGCCCTCCGTGTGTCACATACGGCCCCCACAGGCTTTGTTGCCCCATCACGGACATCGAGTTTAAAAAAATGCCTTGGCCAATCAGTTGGTGCTTTTTAATTAACCTCGTCGGGAGTTCCATCTACTCGTAAGACGTGGGGCTGTGGCATTACCTTGTCATCCTGGGCACGGCGAACTGAATTGTGAGTAGATATTCCAAAGATGGTAGCTGGTGTACAGTCATTGATTTTTGGGGATTTTAGGCTACTCTGTGAAACCTCCCGCCTACAAACACCACAGACTCCAAATGAATGTTCCTGAATTCACACATCATTACAGCCCCTTGTGTTTCAAACTCATTCTGACGCGTACCTGTGGAAATCTTACGCAGAGTCACGGAGCAATACATTCCTCTCTTCCTCACGGGAGCTCCGCAAATCTCAGCAGATACAGATTCACATCAACCTTCCTAACTCTAGCTGGAAGAATTTATGAGCGATCACTGTCAATCCCAAATATAGAACACACACACACAACACACACACACACATCATAATGAGCAGGAAGACCTAATATATCTATGTTTCATTGTTGCACACTCCAGCTTTGGGTTGCTGCAGCTTGATCTTCGTTACAGGCTTGTATTGATCCCAAACCGCACCGCGGTAACGTGCGTCTTGCAAACAAATCAATAACACACTTCAGCAGCTCGGTGGAAGTACAATTCAGACATGATATCTATGCATCCCTCCCTAATGATGCTCATTACATGGAACCATCCCTCCACGGGACAGCACCCAAAGATCATCATACGACAATACGATAAGGGAAACAGAAACACACACACACACACACACACTGCAGAGACACACAGAAACACACACACACACTGCAGAGACACACAGAAAAGACACACACACACACACACTGCATTTACTGCTTTTTTACTAAACAAACACAAAGTAATTTTAAATCATAATATCTCAAGGATTTCTTGACGCTGAAACCATCTGAGGCTCGTTGGGCTTCATTCATCAAACTTTCATAAATATATATGTATAATAAAAAAGATTTTCAAATCAAACAAATCTTCCTAAAACCCTCCACTTCCCATTTACAACTATGTGAATCACCTGATCTCAGGTTTTGCTCCAGTAATTAGCAAAACTGCAAAAAAGATGAATTGGCCAAAAATGGTTCAACTATAGTGTTGAGGACAAACACTCCTGCTCAGATTCAGTCTGAAACCGATGAATATTTTCATTACATATTTATACTATAAAGAGCGTTATCTAATGCAGTGTCATCTGTTTGACTAAAAGAACACAAATGTTCAGATGTTTTTACGTGGTTGTGATCAGGTGCACAAACTAGCGTGAAGATACCGACGCTGTCATTGGATCTGAAAATCATCACGATGACATCATGGGTGATGACACAGAAATTCATTTATGAAGGAGTGTGTTGATTAGACATGATGAACAGAATCAGATCCGCGTGAATTAATTACATAAAACACCTAACAGTGAAGTTACACAAAGACCTGTGTGTGTGTGTGTGTGTGTGTGTGTGTGGGTGTCCTGCTCATGGACAGTGACACTGTGGCCTCGTTTATAAGGGGATTAGAAAACCGCCTCTTTACATCTCACCAAACTCTCCATCTGAAGCTCGTCTGATAGGAAGAACTTCCTTTTTTGAATTTTACTGCTTTCATGCAGCTGCTGCAATGCTATTGGCTGAGCTGATGCTTAGCCCCTCCCTCCCAGTGCAAACATTAGCAGAGACAGAGCTGAACCACGCTTTCATCCAGACAGACTCTGATCAGGGATTCTTCAGGCACTGAGCTCATGACAGGAGCTGTGTCCTGCAGCTGGTTAGTTGTGGGGTCAGTGCCGGTGAGCAGCAGGGCTGCAGTGAGGTCCCTCATTCAAAAACCCGGGAAACGCAAATCTCAGTCCCCTCATCACCAGACGGTCCATGGAAACCAGCAGAGAAAATGCCAACTCAGCGCAGGGCCTACACACACTGCCCGTTGCTTGCTGCCACACACAACACACACACACACAGTGCAGCAGTGGCTTTTTCCCGAAGTGAATAACGGAAAGTGATGCATTGTTGAGAGCGAGACTCAGCGTGAGAGATATAGAGGGCAAAAACCCCCTTCCTCACCCACTTTGGGGGCAGCGCTTTGGGGACGAGCACTCACTCCGCACACACACACCCCCCACACTCACCACACACACAAATCACACTCACCAACACTAGGGGTGTAAGAAAATATCAAACACGTGGGATCACGATATTTTTTTTTTTTGGAATACTGATCGATTTAAAAAAAAAGCAAACGATATTTAAAAAAAAAAAAAAAAATATTTACAAGATTTATGGAGTTTTTTAGTTTTGAGTTTATTCCCGCCGGGTAGACGCATCTTTATCTCTGAAATCTGAATATAGCATGAAGGCCGCCCTAGTTTTGTTAATATATCCCTTTCCAGAAGGGGGTAAAGAATAGTTCCAGTTCCCGTTTTTGGGGACAAACTGAAGTGTGGCATCTTTGGGCTTTCGTGGTAAAGTCCGCTCCGGGGGCGAGGGGTGGACCCCGGGGTTCCCGGGTGAAAGGCTCCCCGCGGCTGCAGCTTTCCTGTGGGGGGGGGTTTTTTTGTGTTGGGGACGGTCCTCGCGTCACGGTCTCAGCGATTTCACGCGGAACATAAATACAAACTGAAATACCTGTGAAATCCAAGTGGAAAGGTTCTGAGAATGTTTAACATCTCTATTGATTTTATGGTTTTACAACAGTTTTGTTTTCGTTAAGAAACCTACAAGAACTTTATTTTTCATTGATATTAAGCAGATGTAATAATTGTTCAGATCAAAATGTTTTGACATGGTCACATTTTAAACTTAAACCTTTTTAAAACAGGGTCTAAAAAAATATGGTCTTTTTATCAAATAAATTTTTTACATATACATTTAACTAAAGAATCTTGCAAGCACTTTATTTTTCCCCCATTACTCACACTGCACAAAAAGTGTTTCAATAACGTTGAATGTTACAGGGACTGATTATTGCAAATGCAGATGCCAGCGTGTTCTGGTTAAACCATTTTTTATTGATTTATTTTGCTAAGGTTTTGAAACATGGTGGTGTGTTCTTAATGACAGCTTTTCACAAAATATATCCCTACTCCTAAAATAATAAACATCTCAATACCATCGCCTTGCCTCAAGAGAGAGCAGCTGTCTATGCGTAAGATGAGACTACACAGTATCATTATTTCTACATACAAACATTCAAATCACTGAAGTACTGGGATAGGGGTTTATAGTTATATAGTTTTTTTTAATAGATATAAAGCTTTCATGTGTAATGTAGGGATTAAAAATAGAGTAAATCTTTTGAAAGTAATTTTGAAACCCCAAATGAAGATTTATTGATCACATTATTGTTACACCAGGAGGCGGAAAGGGGCCGTTGAAAATGTATTTGTCTCTCTGAATCATAGAAGAGGATTCTGTTAAAGAACGCTTGATTCATCCAGTAAATGAAACAAGCATATCTTTTTGAAATGAGTCATTTAATCACTAATTCATAAATGACATGTGAGAGAAACACAGCTTCCATCGGGAAAGAAAAACTTTGCAGAATCATGTAGTTCTATTTAAGTACTACAAACAGCCTTAAAAGAGTCCAGTTTTTATGTAGCCAGTTGATTTTTTGTTCATGTTATTCAGCTCCAATAAATGTGGCTCTGTATAAGAGACACAAGATACAAATGTTTAATATTAGGGGTGCTCCTGATTGATCAGCTACCGACATCACATTAAATGATAATCGCTGGATGATAGATCGGTGGTCTCTAAAAAGACCGATCTCATAACACCGATCTCAAGCTGATGAGGTCAGAGGTTTGGCGTGACATGCAGCGGTCCGTCCAAGTCTCTTGTCCGGCGCGGGTGAAATAATTATAATGCTTCAGGTGAGGTACAATTCATATTTCATCATTTAATAACTGATAAAGTAATTAAAAAGTTTCTGAGACATAATTTCACAAACAGTGTGAATGAATCACCGCAAACTCTCTTTCAAAATGCAAATGGCTTCAAATCACATCACGTCTGCACTATAAGTGAGCTGCAGACTGCACAGTTGACACAGGAATTGTCACTTGCACTATCGAGGCAGTGTTGCATCATCACTAAAGTTTATAAATTGCATTTTTTCTTCTTAAACCATTCAAGGCCTGTGCGCTTCCTGAAGACTGCAGGCTCATGTACACTCAGAGCGCAGCTGGCTACATTAAATGCCAGGTCTACACATCCGCTTGCAGGTGTGTATGTGGATATATTTTTCCCGCTACATTCATGGATCTAAGCGCTCACACTGCACACACGCCGCGGGTTCAAGAAAGTGTTTAGGAGCTAAAAGCGCCTGCAGCAGTGCAGAGGATCAAGCTCATCCAGTCTTTTGCTATGCTTGCACGACTGGAATTAAAGTAATGCACATTGTTTGGCGGGGGGCCATGGACATGCATTGATAGAAAAATGTAGTAATACAACATAAATGCATTTAAACATAGGCCTATGAGTTTTGGCTAAAGTTAAAAGAACAAGATAACTGTAGATTAAACAAAGGCATACTTTTACATTCTAATCAAAGTTCGTTTATTGAACTCGTCGGGATTGCTGGGATGAGATAGTGAAAGTTGATAAATAAGTGAAAGTGACGGCGACATAGGCCGACGTAGGTGCAACCAGATAGCTCTGAAATTCGATGCTCTGCTTATAACCATTCACATAGGCACACACAACAGCAGGTGAGTCACACACCCACACACGTGAACACCACCCGGCGCAGGGGTATCATATGCTGCGCGCCCGGGGAGAAGTGGGGGGTTAGTGGCTTGCATCAAGGGACACCTAGAAGATTTAATAAAGAATTTAAAATGCAAAAGGGAAAAAATCACTGAATAATTGATTTGAAAGATTGTATTACTGTAATGTGGAAACAAAAAGAATCACAAAAAAGCATCTTTAAAGTATCAATGTTTTGGATTTAACAATTAAAATAATGAATACCTGTTGTGTTTGTGGTAAACAGGCCGTGGATTCAGGAGCAGGACTCCCTGTAGTGAACACTGCACTACACGACACACTGCAGACAATGCCCCCCCTCCACCCACTGATGAAAAACACACACACACACTCACAGTACACACACAGAGGACTTGTTGTGTTTAAGCGTCTCGGAGAGTTTCTTGTGGTCTGCACAGCTGTTGCTGTGTCTTTCTGACGTCATGTTTCCAGTGTGTGTGTGAGTATGTGTGTGTGTGAGTATGTGTGTGTGTGTGTGTGTGTGTGTGTGTGTGTGTGTGTGAGAGAGAGTGTGGTGTTGTAAGAAAATTATGCTAGAAAACAGTATGAGTGACTGTGTGTGGTTGCCGGAGGATAGGTCGTCCTCCTCCTCGGACCTCATGCATTCAGTGAACACTCTCTCTCTCTCTCTCTCCTCTCTCTCTCTTTATTTGTTTATGTCCGGTATCCAGATTGAACACTCAATCCTGCTAAAGTCGAGCCGCTCTCAGCTCCGCTGACACACACCAAAACACACACACTCTGGACGAGCACATGAGCGGCTGCGTCTCTGTGAACACGGCCGGGACAACAAGGAGTAAAGCAGGACAGAAGAGACGCTCAAAGCAAACCCTGAGACACAGTCAGATCAAACAGCAGACTGATATGAACTCATGACTGAAATATGACGCATGTTCAGCGAAACACACCCCAGAATAAAAGCTCTGTGTTAACCTGAAGCAATTATGATGGAAAATCACATTTCTAAAGTATTAACAATATCATAATTCATAAAAAGATATTAAGGGAATGTCACACAATCGAGAGGTTTTGTTCATCTGTTTTAATTACGCACTAATCTCTTCTGTACTGCACTGTATTTGACAAACTGTTATAAAGAACTTTGAGTAGCACTTTATTTTAGTCCTGTGCATTTACATACTATACTATACTCATAATGATTACAGTAACTAGGTACTAACCCCTGAACCTACCCCTAAATCTGACCTTAAACCCATGCACTTCTCTTATATTCCTGTACTTCATCAGGGAAGAACACTGTAAGTGACTGTTAAACACTGCAGTCTGAATCTGTTATGAAGGAATCATCGTATTGTCATTTGATTAGCCATGCTTTACTGATTATCAAAGTTCTATTAAACCATTAAAATGGAATCCCGAAAAAATTTAAATGGAAAACATAATGCATAATATTACTCAGGAAACAAACAGATGCCGACACACACAGCAGCAGCGCAACTCTACAGTGAGCCCCAGGGGCCTGCTGGGAACGATGATGATGTCATTTCCCTCCTCCCTGAGTTGCATTACTTCCTGGTCTGAGCCGTTCAGATCCGCACAAACAAGACGTCAGTCACACACACGCACCTGTCAATCATCTAATGACACACACACACTTCCTAAGAGAGGCTTCAACAAACCAACACCTGCATGCTTACAATGAAATAAAAATCCAGACGAATTTGACTTTAAATCCCTCCACAAACTTTGTCCCTTGAGTAACACACACACACACACACACAGGCTGAATCCGGTATTGAGGGTTACAAACGCAGAACAGTGGAGCCTCAGCCAAGGCCAGATAAAACCACTAACCCTATATCAGCACCACACACACACACACACACCACACACAAATACATTAATACACAAAGAGGAATGTGTTTGAGAGACATGAGAAAACCATCGTCAGACCTTGTACTTGAGTCTTATCATGGACAGAAAGTCACACAGATGCTGCTGCGGCCTTGATTAACACACACACACACACACCACACACACCAACACACATACACACACTCCCATCAGAACAGCTGATTGATGAAAGAGTAAATGAATCAGCAGCATCGTGTGTGTGTGTATTAAAGCCCAGTAAATCACACACACACGGCCTGCGTGAACCTGCGGAACATTCATCTGCTCATTTCACCCGTGAGAGTCCTGTGAGCATCATCATCATCTTCATCATCATCATCGCTATTATTAGTACAAAACACTCTGCGACTGAAATGGCCACAAATGTATCATATTCTTTGTTTCAAATGACACTTTGTTATTCTTTGTTTCTAAACATGTGTTTGAATCAGCAACTGAAACTGTTTTGGAAAGTTCTGATATTAGAATAGAACTACATGTTTTTGTCTACAATAACATCCCAAACTCTGTGCACTTTCCTGTCATCTGAATAAAGATTTTTGACAATTTCTTTGAATTTTGAATATATACTATGAACATCCTAAACGGTAAAATTTATAAACCTCATTTATCTCAAGCTAATGAGTCTGCAGCGTATCAAGATTAAAGCGGTGAGGAATCTTCTCTTCCGTGCTGCGATGCGAGCTGCGTGATGATTGAACGAAAACTGTAGGGCAGGACTTGGTTCTACGCGTCAGTTGCTGATTGGATGTTGAGATGTGGGCGTGGCTCTCAAAAGGAGGCGGATCTGAATGCCAGTCTCAAAATGGTTAAACAGAAACACACATGGATGAATAGTTCACAGTAAGATTTACACATGCACCATTTAGAAAACAGAACACTGATACTGATGAAGCCATTAAGATGAATATGAGTAAAATACCTGGAGCATCAAACACCTGTTCATTCACCCTGTACTCATGCATACTAGCTCTCTCTAGTGTGCAGGAGCTCCATCACCTTCAGCACCAACACCTACTCTGCTAATGTTTTTGGACACTATATAGTCTGTATCAACTAACCGTACTCTAACTAGACACAAGTGCACTAAACAGACACGTCAGTGTGTCCAAACATTCAGTGTCACGCTCAGTATGCGACACTAGCAGGAGTATGCAGCAGACTGACACTGATGCATGAGTACACGTCCAGAATACACTCTAAGACTGCGAGACTTTGTTTTTCCTCTGTGGAGAAATTCTGAGAAGAGCTCGTCAGTCACTGAGCTGCAGAGGACCCTCGAGTGTCACGCAGTGGCCTACATGATGATGGTTTCTGAGTGGACTATGCCAGGGTCCCACACACACACACACACACACTCACCTGACAGGCGTTGCTGGGCTTGATGTGGCCCGGCTGAGGGCAGTTCTGCGAGTCCTCGGACTCTTTCCCGCTGTGATTAACCACCCGATCGGAGATGTGGAAGCTGGAGGCGCAGCCCATCCTTCACCCGACGCTCCGCTCGTGCTGCGCGAATACGAGTGTTTCTCTCTCAGATCATGCAGGCGATCGGATCTATCGAGTCTATCGATCAAACACACAAACTCTGCTCATGTTTGCTCAGCTCTCCCCTCCCGCCAGCACCGACCCCGCGCTTCACTCGCGCCCGTTACTCCTCATCCTCACGCTCCGCTCACGAACTTCGCCTGTTTTCAAGCTCCGGCTCGGTTCACGTCCATCCGTGCGGCGCGTTCGTGCGCTTATTCTCCTCCGACAGGCGCCAAACACACCCGATCGCTCCGCGCGGGGCCTCTCTTTCTGCTCCCTCAGACGCAGTCATTGGGAACCAACCGGCGCGTTTATTCCGCTCCCCATCAACAGGCTGAAATCTGGCCCGGACGCGCCGCGGAACGCGCGATCCGGCATTTATGACATCAAAACGGACCGTTAGACGAAACCCCAGAGCGGCGCGTCAACGCCAAAGCTGAATCAAACAGCTGCTGTCAATCAAGGGCCTACGATTCTGCCTCTCTTTCACGCGGGCGGACGGACGGAGAGAAAAACCCACGGACGGCCGCCAGATGACAGAAGAAAAAGGCGTTTGCGCGTCGCGAGTTTCCTGACGAAGAATAACGCGCGTTGAGAACAGCAGCGGCGCGAATGTGACAGCAGCAGATCCAATAAAAGCACCGCGCACGGATTGACCTACAGCCTCGAATGACGTCAATGCAAATGAGCTGCGTCGAGCCAACCAGCGGCCTCTTTGCGCGCAGAGGGGCGGGGCTCGCGCCTGGAGGGAGCTTTAAAAAGCGCGACGCGATGAAGACGCGCCTGCGGACGGAGATAGAAAGGGTTAACTGAGGAAACACAGCTTTACAGAACTAAGCCTGTGAAGCAGAATGACATACACGTTTTTTTTTTTAAAGTTAATTGCTTTAAGTTGGTACAAAATCTAAAAGTATTAATTAGTTGATAAACTTGACCCCCTCTGACAAATTTGTATTTAGTGATATCTATCCTTTTTTTAACCTTTGCAGAACGTTTCTTATATTTGCATTTCATTAACAAAAAAAATACACAATATGGAAAATATGGGCAGCATGACGGATGAAAACAAACCCTCCAGCACTGTGCTATTATCTTAGAGAAAAGTGCTAAACATCTCAATACAGTTTTATTGTTTTCTTTTTGAGCGCAAGTGAAGATCACACAGTGCTGGTCAGACTGATGAATTCACATTTCACTCAGGGTTGAGCTACACATCAGCTACAATAGAAACATATGATCCATATTATTCTGATGGGTGTTTATTTATGTATGTTTTGGTGAAGTGAATCTGCTGTTATCAGATCAGTCAATGATTAACACACACACACACACACACACACACACACACACACACACGTGAATGAATCAGGCTCGCAGCTCAATAACACATGACTGCAGCACACTTTTCAATCAGCCTGTCACTAATTTAAAACATGTTGAAATTACATTCAGAGGATTATGAATATGTACAATAGTAGTAAACCTGCAGCTGTTCCTCTAGTGATCTGTAGCTCTTTCTTCAGGAAAAGGAGCATTGTGCTTCATTTCATGACTACTTTAGTTTCATAAAGCTCAAATGGAAAACTAACTCAGTCGTGCTGGATTCCAAGTGTATCTTTATTTGATTGGTTTGACCTGACACACAATCATGTGTTGATAAAGAGCAATCGCACCCAACAAGTTTAACTAGAGAATCACAGCACAAGCGCAACGCAAAAACAATCAGCCAAACGTCCCGTGAACGTCGGGAACACGTTCCATGGATGTGAAAGCAGCGCACAGCGTCCTGACTCCTGCTATAGAGAATGACATCAGAGGCAGATGCTAGAAAAACACTTTTGTGAAGGGAAAGTATATGCCACTCAAATGCATATAGATATTTACATTTTCATGAAATGTTTACAAAATAGCTGAAATATGGCTACAAAACATACCTGAGTTTACAAATTAACACTTGGCACATCACATGTAGGGTAAAAAAGGAAATTATATATCATTAAAATGCATTATATAAGAAGTCATTACAATTCAAAATATGCTATATTTTTTTTTTTTTTTTGTTTGTATGTTTTTTTTTTTTTTCTTTCATTTTGGTAAATAGGAGGTAGAAACTCTTGTTCTGTGGTCGTGGTGGCGTGGGGGGGCTCTGCCTGCTTCACTGGAGTCAGTCCTACAACAGCCGGCCAGAAATGCAGTTGTTATTGAGATCACTGAGGTTTCTATTCATCACGTTCATCTGTGGCGTTTGCAAAAGCCCTGACATGCACAGCGCTGTCAAACCATGCTGAAATCTGAGCTCAATAAGAACTGCGTGTCTCTGGCAGACTAGAGGAAGTACGACTGGAGCGTCCCGCGGCGGCGCACGTCCGTCGTCCAGCAGTGAAAGCCTCCTCCCAGAGAGTTAGCGTGCCGGATGTTGACTTTAATGGTCTTAATACCTGCGGGAGCGACAGCGACGACACACAAACACAGAGCAGGTGAATGAGGAATCATCAGAGCTGAAGATCATTTCATCACAACAAGAGCCGAAACATCACAACTCTCACCCAGATTCTCAAACATCTTCTGTATGGTCATCTCGTTAGCGTCCACCAGCACACGCTTCTCATCCAGCATCAAGACATTCATCGAGAGCCATTTGGATGACATCCACAACGGATGATCTGCGATTACAAAAATACTCACATTTAGACAAATATTTTGCAGATGCATCATACAAGGACATTCATCATCTGGAAAAAATGTGAAATATGCATTTATTAGAGCAAGTGACTGAGTGACATACAACATGACTCTCACGTACATTTCATTTTAAACATTATTTGATTGAAAATGTTCTTTTTCATGTTGTAGTTTGAATATCTGATTACCATTTTAATGTATTATTGCATTTGTAAGGTGCTCGGGATCTGTGTCTTGTCACTTGTCAACCTGTCTGTGTACTGGAAGCTTCTGTCACCAAAACAACTCCTTTTATGTGCAAACATACTCAATAAAGCTCTTTCTGACTTCTTAAAGAGACTCAGTTTTGAGCATTGTATCAATATAATCATATCAGACAGAGCAACTCAAGCGCTTCTAACAGACAGCATACGTTTTACAGATTCAATTCCTCCAAAATGTATATATATAGATTTATTGTATATAAACTGGATTGCTATAGTAGAAAGATTGCTGTTGTGGTGAATGTGTGTCATAGGCCCGATAGCAGCATGATTTATCTGAACTGCAGTTATTTTTATTAATCAGATCATGATATTATTCCAAATCTGGTGCATGTTGTGTTGCTGTATGTCCCAAACGTCAGAACGAATTGGAAACAGAGACAGATCTTTTCTTCTGTATTATGAGGAAATCTGAGTGTACAAGTGATTGAAAGAGAAAGATGTAGGGCAGGACTTGATTCTGTGCATCAGTTGTTAAGAGCACTAGATGACTGGAGAAGATCCAAACATTTTTACAAAATTAAACACTCATAGATGAACTGTTCTATAACATCTATTTAGAACATTGCATTTCAAGCCAACTTTAAGCTTGTGTTTAAAGAGTTGGGTGCTCTGATAGGACTGAAGGTTGTGCTTTGACTGAAGAGTTTGAGAACCAACCCACCAAACTCACGTCAAACCTCAAGAACAGCACTCAGCGACTGCTGTACTCACTGTCTGGAATAAGAGGAGTTGGAGGAGTCACCACAGTCCAGCCGGCCTTCTTGAACATCTCGATCTGCAGGAGAGAGTCACCATCATGTGTGTGTGTCTCGCTGCAGTGCTACAGATCAACACTAGGTGGCAGCACAGCACTGACCTGCCTGCAGGGCCGATCCGGGTTGGACAGCACCAGCCCCGGGCCGATGATGTTGAAGGTGGCGTCGATGTGCATGGGGTTGGGGTCTTTGAAGGAGATGATGTGGATCTTGTAGGTGGGGGGCGAGGGTGACGTCTCATCCACTCGATGCCCATGAAGTTTGTAACCTGTCAGTAAAAATGTGAGGAGCTGGAAGAGTTCTCAACACAAGCTTGAGCATTAGAGAGCAATGAGAGCGGATGAGGACGCTCACCTGACTCCTCTGTACAAAGATATCAGTGCCGGCCCTGATGAAGTCTGCAGCATCGAAACACGGCTCGAACTCAGTGGTGACAAACTTCCCCTGAGCGGCCAGCTTATGTCTGTCCTCCACGGTGCGGATGGGGTAATCCTACACACACACACACACACACACACACACACTGTGAAGTGCTGCATTAGCGGCGTAACATGCATCTGTTTACACTCGTGTCTGTGCGTCACCTGATCGGTACAGCTCGTCACTCATGGTGGGTTTGGGTGCAGTGGTCCACTTGGCTCCCCGCCTGAAGTACTCCTTAATGAGGGGCCGATACGCACGGTACTCAAAGAACCGGGCCCTCCAGGCCATTGGGGCCTCGATGATCTCGTTTCCCACCACGATCAGAATGTCTCTCGGCATGGCTGCGTACATGCCTGCGCAGAAAACAGCTTGTCAGTGTCAGCGCTGATATCAGTGTGTGTGTGTGTTCGTGCAAGTGTGTGTGTGTGTGTGAGTGAGTGTGTGTGAGTGTGCATGTGAGTGAGTGTGCGTGTGTGTGTTTTTGTGACATATCAGGACACAACTGTGTATAATGTCATGGGTATGACACAGGTATAACAAGGAGAGGGTGACTTATGAGGACATAACCCATGTCCCCATTTTTCAAAACGCTTATAAACCATACAGAATGAGTTTTTTTGAGAAACCATTATGCCTATGGGATGTCCCCACAATTCACAAAAACAAAACATGAGTGTGTGTGTGTGTGTGTGTGTGTGTGTGTGCTCTCACCGGTGGAGGTGAAGTCAGGGGTTTTTATACTCCACTGACCAGTCGATGGGTTCCGGTCGTCTCACTGTAACGCCCTCATGCTGCAGAATATTGCACATTTCCTCGATTTCAGTGACTGCTTTCTTCACGTGGTCCTTGGGGAATGTCTGTCCCCCGTACTGCTGGTAGAAGGGCCAGTATTTCTCATAGGTGTTGGCCTGCAGACACACAGCAGTGCGGGTTAGAAGTTCTCTGATGTGAGTCAAGAGGCATTTATTTATCATTTGCATAGTTAACACTGGGGGAAAACTGGGCAATAAAATACTTGTGATGAAAAGGACTTCTGTGGCTGGTTTCGGTGGCTTTGGGGAAGTCGTGGCCTAATGGTTAGAGAGTTTGACTCCTAACCCTAAGGTTGTGGGTTCGAGTGTCGGGCCGGCAATACCACGACTGAGGTGTCCTTGAGCAAGGCACTGAACCCCCAACTGCTCCCCGGGCCCCGCAGCATAAATGATACCCACTGCTCCGGGTGTGTGTTCACGGTGTTTGTGTGTGTGTTCACCTCTGTGTGTGTGTGTGCACTTTGGATGGGTTAAATGCAGAGCACGCAATCTGAGTATGGGTCAACATACTTGGCTGTATGTCATGTCACTTTTTTTTTCATTGTTTATAACAAACTAATCCTACAAGTGAAGGCCTGTTCACACTAACGGATGATAACGATAATGATAATTATATTAGTGTTGACACAAATGGACGATAATGTTGTTTATCTTAAGCACACTGCAAAAAAGCTCTATATTTTAGGACTTGTCATAACTTATGTCAGTAACAGATGTAATTTGAATCCTCAACTTAAGACAGACCCCTTGACTAAATGCTAGTTGGTCAGACTAGTTCTTAACATATTGGCTGTGTTTATGAAACTGGCCCAAGTTTATTTACACCGTATTCTGTCTATATTTATATGTCCTGTCGTTGTTTCAGCAACAAAAGATGGTATTTTGGACATGTACCATGGTATTCTTTGAAGTAATAAGTAAATTGGTATAGATATAAGTTCTTCCAGCTCAGTGTGCTGCACAGTAAGAGTTAATTGTCTGAGACACAACACGTCTGTATCTGCAGCTACTGTATATGTGGGTAAATAAGTGTTGTGTACCTTGACCTCCACGGTGAACGGGGGGACGCAGGCGTTCTCGGCTCGCCCTACGATCACCTCCTCGAGCGGGTCCCACTCGTTGAACGCGCGCACACGGGGCAGTCCTCGGGCGCGTGCTCAGTAACCGGCTCGTCCACCGTGAGCGGCAGCTGCGCGGCGGCGGAACTCGAGGTGCTCCGGAACACGCGCGACACCCATCCCGACGCCGCGCGACCCACCTGCGCGACACAGAACAAGAAACCAAGAAAGAGCAATGCAATTAATGCAGGTGCGAATTATGGAGGCCTTAATCCGCTGAATTATTCGAAGCTCAAAAGTTCTTTACATGTTCTTTAACGAAACAAATGGCGCAGAAACTATTCCTATCACTCAGAAATTGCTACTAAATTAAACGTGAATTTTCAGGTTTCAAATAGCACTTTCTTGTAAAACATATTCCAATAATCTTTGTTTTATATACACTTTTATTTACGCTTACAGTTAGCATATTTTTTTTTACACACAGAATTTCAACAGATCACATTACGCCTCTGAAAAAGGGAGGGCAGGCTGTGATTCGCGCACTGCTCCAGGACTGAATTCATTCAACACTCCCCACTGCACGAGTGAAGAAAAGCGCACAGTCTGATCTACAGCAAGTCTGAGGATCTCTGATCGTTACAGCTGTGCTGTCACTCACTCATAACACACGATCTCGTGCTCGGAGCCCATGCAACATTTTCTAAGAGCATGTTTTACAGTAGATTAAAAGACGAATGTGTTGCTTATAATCTCACTCCACCTGTAAAAGAGAATGCAGTTAAGAGTTTAACACTGCGAGTTAATTTTAAAGATCAGATCAATCAGCTGTCATAATTGTGGAGTTATCAGTGGTCTCTGTAGGATCTCATCACACACTCACACTTTACTCTCCGGTGAGACTCACCATAGCGCCGATCAGATGAGCAGCTTCTGCTCCGCGGCTCCCTCCTCTCAGGCATCGGACACGCAGCATGTTGTTCTGGTTCTGGTTCGGGACTGAAGCTCTCAGGCATGCAGCAGCAGTTCTGATCCGGGAAAGTAGGAGAGGCTCCGCGGGGACGCGCTTTTTATAGTGCGCGCGGCAGATGGCAAGGGTCGCCGCGAGAGGAATTCTTGAAGCAACGTGACATGAGAGAAAACTGCAGCAGGAGAAGATCCTGACAGCAGCACATTCTTATCGCCACCGCGTCTGAAATGGATTAAAATGACGCAACCGCGCTCATTACATTCGCTACTGTAGTTACTGTAGGCAGCTGCTGGGTAATAGTAATAATAATAATAATAGTTACTTTTATAAGGCGCCCCTTCCGCCCTCAAGGTATAAGACAAAAAAACTAGATAAAGTAAAAATACGTAAAAGAAACGTCTTTGCATAATCAAAGAATGCATATCAATATTCAATTCAAGTTTATTTGCATAGCTTTTTACGATACAAATAGTTGCAAAGCAACTTTACAGAAAATTACGTTTCTACAATATATTTAGTAGCTTATCAGTGGTGACTGTCAGTTTATGTGCATACGGCAGAAATGTACGGAAAATCAATTAAAGACGTAATCAAACAGACGATGAACACTATTAACAGCAATTATTATATGATGTAATCAAACTTATAGCAAAATCTGGTAGTTCTGTATGCTGTTTCAGGGTTGGCATCATCTGAGGTCTAATAAATATAAAGCAGATCACATGATGAAGAATCAAAATGAAAAGCTTCTCAACTGAGATCCACTTTCCTGCAGAGTTTGTCTTCAACCTTGATCAAACTCACCTGCCAGTAACATTCTAGCAGTCCTGAAGCAGTTTAGCTCAAACAGATTCAGGTGTGTTTGAGCTAAACTCTGCAGGAAAGTGGATCTCAGTTGAGAAGCTTTTCATTTTGATTCTTCATCATGTGATCTGCTTCATACAGCAAAACCACGACCCCTGAAAGAGAGCCAGCGCAGGATTCAGTGATCACTGCACTCTGGATCCTGGAGCCCAGTTTTGCACATATTGAAATGCATTTGTTTTGGAGACCTCAGCAAGAAGCGCATTGCAACTGCACGTCAATGAGAGAAAAAAAACAAAACTATTGATCAGCTTTCCAGACAGGGAAAAGAATAACATGAGTAATATATCTGATGTGAAAAAAACATTATTCTGATGTTAAGCTTGCATCAAAGTTAAGTTTTGTTAAAGATTCCAACACGGAGCTTCCACTGACAATATTAAAACCTTTATCGGTCTTATTGCTATTACTTGTAGGCAAAAAATAAATAAATAAATATGTGTCATCATATTTTGAGCTCAGAAAGAAAACAAACAGTCATTTAATTACCAGGTTTATAATTAATGTAGACCTCTGTGTCGTCTGCGCAAAATACTCATTTAAAACAAGTGATCATAAATGCTGACCAAGAGGGAAATGCAAGCAAGCAAATATTATTTATATAGCACTTTTCTAAACAAGTTAATGCAATTCAAAGTGCTTTACAGACATGAGGGAACCAAAATGATACAGCAATTAATAAGAATCAAAAACTAAACAGAATTAAAACCAAACTAAAATAGACCCATTAAAATACACGAATAAGAATAAAGTTTATACAGATTTAAAATATTAAATATAAAATTTTATTAAAAATGAGGCAAAACAAAACACATGAAATATACAGAGGTTTTATAAGTCTTTACAGGAAGGCTAGACTAAAAAGATAAGTTTTTAATTTACATTTAAAACTATTAATGTTATCAACACATCTTCTGCTTTCTGGAAGGTTGTTCCGGAGACGAAGAGCATAACGGCTAGAAGCAGCATCACCAGATGTCTTTAGTTCTGCTGTAAGGTACAGTTAAAAGAAAGAATCAGAGAGTCCATCTAGGTTCATAAACTGTAAGCATTTTTGAAAGATAGTCTGGATCAAGTCTGTGCAATGCCTTGTAAACTAATAAAAGATTTTTCAAATCAATACCAAAACTAACAGGTTACCAGTGCAATGACTTTAATACTGGTGTAATATGATCTCTCTTTTTGGATTTTGTCAATATCTGAGCAGCAGTATTTTGGGTTAATTGTATTTGGTTAATCGTATTCTTTGGTAGAACAGAAAGAAGGGCATTACAACAGTCAAGCCTGCTAGTTATAAATGCATGCATTAACTTTTCTGTGTTGCTCAGAGAAAGAAATGGTCTTACTTTAGCAATGTTCTTCAGATGATAAAATACTGTTTTGGTAACATTACGTAAATGAGCTTTAAAGTTAAAATCAGAATCAAAGACAACTCCTAAGTTTTTTGCCACATGGCTTGGGTTTAATCCGAGTATATTTAGTTTGGGGTCAATTTCTCTCTCTTCGCCTTTCATTCAATAATCAATACTTCAGCTTTATCATGGTTGAGATGTAAGAAGTTTTGTGACATCCAGACATTGATGTCTTGGATGCAGTTTGTGAGTATCAATTTGCACAGGGTCATCAGGAGACACGGCTACACAAAACTGTGTGTCATCAGAATAGTAGTTTGGGAGCCAGATTAACAGGCTCCAAGAGGTTATTAGCGGTAAGAAGGTTATGAGCAACAGTAGGCTACATTATTGTGTTTTTGCAAGAAAATATAAATGGTTCAAAGCTTAAGCATGTGATTTCTGCGCAAGCAGAAGGAACTACACAAATACACATTCCTATCTGAATCCCTGTCAGCCAATGAGTGAATAAATTCTTAGCCACGCCCCCGACTCACGCCATTGGTCGAGCCAAGAACCTCAAAATTATTGTTATAGCGCCATAGAAAGACAGTATTTTTAGTTTTCCAAAATATAATGAAGTTACAGCAGTTCCATTTTATATCTGCTGGTAGAGCATGACCAGTGCATGCGGCCGTTTATCATTAACACCAGAATAAAATGGTACAAGATTTAAATAAACTAACTGGACCGTATCGAACATGGTGGCGAACATATGCAACAGACTACTGCTTTAATAAACAAAGCTTGACTGTCAGAAAACCAGGACAATCACAGAGCTGATGTGGTAGACTAATTGAAAGATATTATTTAAAGAACAAATTTTGTCATACAGGGCATCAACGGGAGAAAAACAAGGCAAAAGATCAATGCAATCAATGGATTTTCCCTAAAACTTGTGGCAAAAAAGGAGGAAAAACCAGAGCATTGTACTTCCAGATTGAAAAGCATGCAAGCATTGAGACACAAGCCTGCCGTTTATAAAACAATCTCTAAAATATGTATTTTGTTATGTGCAGTGGGACACTCAACAAATGAATGAATGCAAACCGTTCCAGTAGAGCTCAAGAGTCCTGGTCCAGACCACAGCTGATCGAGTCGATGTGTGTATTGAGCTGAACCCTGGACTCCATGAATGAGCTTCAGTTCTCCAGCCCTTGGCCAGAGTTCACACGGATAATAACAGTTCCATGTAAAGAGAAGGCCTACATTAAAGCCGTAATCATACATCCAGATGAGTCCTCCAGAGAAAGATAAAAGCATTCTACCAGTTACAATTTCTGCCAAATCTGTATGCTTTACAGACAACTGTAACAGTTACACACAAACATATCAGACCATAGTTTTGAATGAATATCCTGATCAAAGCACCTTATCCCAAACGGCCATTTCTGAAAATGATCCTGAGCAAACAGTTGAAATCACCTTCATTAAATAAATGCATGACTGTGTGTTTCAGTTGTGCTGTTGTTTATAGTAGTATAATAATTAGTCAAGCCACTTTGCGTCTGTAGCGCTTTATACAATACAGATTGTTTCGAAGCAGCTTCACATGAACTGATGCAAACTTCATCAAATATGAGAGAAATTCTGATTCTGCTGTAAACAAGACAAAGTGTCATTTTACAGATCAGTCCATTTCAGCTATAAGCATCTCTACAGAAGACAATAGTGTTCAGATCAAGTTTGTTCTCATCTGATAGTGCAGTTAAATCAATAATCTTACTAAATATATATATCAGTCAAGGCAGAGTACAGAAGTGCTGTATTTACACAGCAAACATGACTGCCGCTCATCAAACCGCAAACACTCAAGAAGTAGGTCACTCAGCGAGCTCGGCTGATTTAGTATTAATTTTCTTAAAATATTGAACGATGCCATGCTAGTGTTTGTACAGTAGTGTTTCCAGTAAGAGAATGAAGCTGAATGTACAGCTATAAAACGTGTTTGAGAACTCGAGATCTAAGTCACCTTTTCCAAAACCACACGCAGAACGCTATCGGTGTGCGGCTCCTCTCTATCGCTGTAACCTTGAGAAGTTCAAATCTGGCCCCTTCTAGCACCTCAAACACACAGCTGGCCCGTAGGCCTGGCTACCGCAGTGCATGCTGGGAAACAGGACTGTGTAAACATGTCTTTCCTCTCGTACAGCCATCTGCTGTGAGCGCGTGGGAGCGGGATGTCACAATTATTTGCTGAATGAAACTCGGCCTGTATTTTCATAGAGAGAGGTCATTGAGTTTTATTTTTCAGCTGGAGTAAAACAGCTGCTATCAGGAGTCACTCGAAGCACTGATAGCGACGCCTGTCTTGACACGCTCTCGAAATGATGCAACAGCTCTGTGAATCCACCGCCGTTCTGGCACTGGATCAAACTGCTTATGTAAAGCCAAATCCTTTCAATGTGTATGTGAAAACAAACAGCCACACAGTGCACACTAAATATCAGCTTCAGAACACTGACTTCAGACTTTTTAATGCTTACTTTTACCGAGTTTAAGGCTCTCACCTGATCTACTGTCACTGTGTTATGAGTAAGTCAAGCACTGATAAGAGTTTAGAAGTGACCCTGTTCTTCCAACAGACTAACACAACTCAAAGAAAGAAATAAAACAAGGTTCCTGAAGCAAATGCAAAGGTTACTTGTCAAAGCGAACGTCATTCAGCTTGTAATTTGCACTGGATTCCATGTTTTGTCCTGACTAACTAACTATAGTGTGATGATTCAAGCGCACAGTGAGAAGCGGCACATCATCGGTCAGTTTTAATGAACAGAAGAACACTCCTCCACTGAACTAGTCTGTGATTTCATTTGTACTACATTTGTAGACAAACTGCAAAACGTGAGCCTTGTTGCTCTTCAGTGAATCAGTTCAAAGACTCACAACACTCGCTCATCCGTCACACTGTCTGGTGTAATTATAATAGCAATGAACGAATCAGTGAACTAATCATTTTGGTTCTTGAGATGAATCAGTACCAACACACCAATTCCAGAAGAAATGACTCTTAAGAACCATTGCTTTAGAGAATCAGAAGCACACGGTGTTTGATTCCTGAGTGAATGACTCGTTTGAGATGCCAAACCATAGGTGGCACAACATCTCATGCCAAATTAGTGATTAGCTCTGCTCTTCTTCATTTTGTCATTTCATCTGAACATCCGTCAGTCAAAGCAGTTTTGGGGTTAATTGATATCATTAACAAGAATGACATGTTCTGTAAAAGAGCTGGGGCCACAGTAATGGGGTAAATGACCTCTTTGAATAAATTCTCTGAAATACTTGATCATTGATTCTGTCAGTTCAGTCGCTGTATTCAGCGGTCAGATATTCACATCGCTCATGATCAGACTGTATAATATTTCGTGTCTCTCCATGGACTCGCTCTTCTCTTTCATACAAAGGACCTCAGAGACCTACTTCAGCAACTTTTAATATTAATGCACTACTGCTCATCTTGTAACAGGCCAATTGTTTCATAAACTGTAACTGAGGGACTTATCAAATATTAAATATTTAGCTATAGGAAGCTTCATATTTGAATTACAACCCAAAGCACACATTTCTTTATTTTCTGTCACGTTTATTTAGAGATAATGACGGGAAACATTAATCCTTACATAGTCTTTATCGCACTGTCAGAGTGTGAGAGTCTTCAGACATTGTTAAAACATTAAATTAAACGACTAATAATGTAGACAAGAACAAAACGTCACGATTATTCTTTCCATCGCCCTGTTTTTATGTGTATTTTGAAGAATCGAAACCGGAACCAGAACCAGAACCGAACAGATTCCCATCGATAAGCTGCTGTCTGAACGGAACTTTAAACGCGTTTATAATCACACCCGACTCGCTCCGCCTTCAACAGAAACAAAGAGCGTGAAACTGCTGCTCTCTTGAGCTCGAACTCATTTGGTTCTGTTTGTTAAGGTCGCGCATCATCATCGCGTGAAGGATGTTGCTTCTGTCGCTGCTGCTGATCATCGGTCCTCTGCTTCTCAGGGTGTTTTTCCCGTATTTCTGGACAGATCTTGTATATCACACAGACCTGTTGCGGATTTTACTCAAGTTTGTTTCCCGCAGAAGAAGGCGACCTCTGTTTTTGGCTCTGGACCGGTTTTTAGAGCAGGTCGAAACGCGCCCGAACAAGGCGTTTATCGTTTTCGAGAATAAACGGTACTCGTTTAAAGACGCAGACCGAGAGAGCAACCGAATAGCGAACGCGTTACGGGTCGCGTCGGTTCTGCGTCCGGGGGACACGGCGGTTCTGTTCATGCAGAACGAGCCCGCGTTCATCTTCTGCTGGCTCGCGCTGGCCAAGCTCGGCTGCGCATGCGCGCTCCTCAACTGCAGCATCCGCGCGCGGAGCCTGATCGCGAGCGTCCGCTGCTGCCGCGGCGCCACCGTCCTGATCGCGTCCGAAGGTGAGAAACCAACTCTCTCTCGGAGCCACCATAAACTAAGAAGAGAGTTCGGGTCAGTGTAGCTAACAATAGTTCAGATTAAATTACAATTTTGCATTTAAAATTTGTGGTGAACTATTCTGTGTTAAGGACATTTTCAAAATCATTTTGGACTGTTAATGCAAACAGCCTTAATTTAGTCAAAAATTTGGAATTTTATAAGAATGTTAACATTTCACATTCATTTTACACCCGGTGCAAAAATAGTTTAAACCCAGGACCTTAATTACGAAACCCAATAAAACAGCAATATTTAATCACAGTGCCTTTTAAGCATAAATCATGCATTCTTTGTTAAAAGGCTTTCATTCTATTAACAAGTATTCAGTATTTTGCTAAAATGGTGTACTGTTTTCCACCCGATGACACTGAACACTATCTCAGGTTTGGCCAGTGAAGATAATACTCACTTCCCCTTGTTCTGCTTATGCTGAGAAATAAAAACTATAACTCTGTCCAAGACTGTAATAATCAAATAAATGAATGAATAAATAAAATATGCTAAGCATTTAGTATATGGAAAATAATAGATTTTTGTGTGCTTTTTCATAAAAACAAACTGGCATTTAAAGGGTTATTGCAGTTCTGAGAATGAATGCATTTTCGGTTGTTATGATCAAGTCTGCGTCTGGTAAAATGATCTATTCCAGTGAAAGCAGACTGTTTTTGACTTCTTTTTTTCTAAGAACCTCTGTGTAACTTTCTGAAACTGACGCAAAAGGGTTAAGAGCAATAGTAGTTCCCATATATTCCCTTGGAAAATACAGAAGAGCACAGAACCAAGATACTGCTGAAATGGTTTAGTTACTACAGTTATTGTTATAAATGACAATACCTGAATTGGTGTGTCTTTTGTGAAGCTGCAGTGATGTTGTGATGTGTGTGTGATGGTCGGGTCATCTCAGAGCTGCAGGGAGCCGTTGAGGAGGTGTATGAAGATCTCCAGCAGGAGGGACTGACGACGATCTTCATCACGGCTGAAGAGCTCCGATCATCACGAATGAAGAGTCTGATCCGAGCGGCGCAGGAATCCTCAGACGCTGATGTTCCTCAGACGCTCAGAGCAGACGTGTGCTTCACATCTCCGGCCGTCTACATCTACACGTCTGGAACCACAGGTCTTATACTGTGACCGCTTTAATGATATTTTCATTTTAATGTCAGTTAAAGTGTCTATATAGTTTATATTCATTTTTACTTCAGTTTCAGTACAGGTTCAACTAAATGAAAATAAATGTTTTCATGGTAACTAGCTGAAATAAAATGAGTTTTAGTTTTTTAGATTTTATTCCAATTAACAAAAATGTTTCTTCATGGTTTAAGTTTACTACACTAGCCCTGCTATACTGTGCGAAATATATGAAGATCTGAAACAACAGACAGTAATGTTGACGCCACTCGCTTTGAAACACACAGAACATTTGTTTGTTTTCAAACTGATGGATGAATCAAAAATATTTGATGTGTTTTGTCTTCTGAGTTATAGTGAAAGCAGAATCTGTAAGCAGAGACTGGAAAATAAAGGAGTGTGAAGGGTTTAATAAGGCTCTGTGTGGCAGTAACTGGTGTGTGTGTGTGTTTCAGGTCTTCCTAAAGCAGCAGTGATCACTCAAACGCGTCTCCTCGCTGCTCTCGCTGTGCTGGCGTCAAATGGTGTAACAGATTCTGACGTGATTTACGTGACTCTTCCTTTATATCACACTGCAGGCTTCCTCGTGGGCTTCATGGGCTCCATAGAGACAGGTGTGTGTGTGTGTGTGTGTGTGTGTGTGTGTGTGTGTGTGTGTGAGTGTGAGTGTGTGTGAGAGAGAGAGTGTGTGTGTGAGAGAGAGAGAGTGTGTGTGAGAGAGAGAGTGTGTGTGAGAGTGTGTGAGTGAGTGTGTGTGTGTGTTCTTCATAACTGTGATCCGGAGCTCAGTGCATAATTTCCTCACTCTCTTGTGAAAGAGCTCTTTGTGTTTGACTGTAAAGCAGCAGATATTCACAGGAATGTTCCTCTTTAACCGGGTTAAAGGTCGAGCCACTCTCACACTCCTCAGTCACACACACAGATCTTCATGTCACATTCTCGTATTGCTATTCACACCCACAGTCCTGTTTTGGATCAGAATAATCTCAGTTTCTCTCATTCTCAGGTTCAACTATAATCTTACGCCGGAAGTTCTCTGCGTCTCAGTTCTGGGACGAGTGTCGGGCTCATAATGTGACGGTGATTCAGTACATCGGCGAGGTTCTGCGCTATCTGTGCAACACACCGCAGGTACAGATCATCCACACACTCCAGACAAATACAGTAACAGCTTCAGTGTGTGATAGTGCGTGTTAGTTTACATCAGTGTATCGTATGTTAATAATGTGAGACCGTTAGATTACAGTTGTGTTTATGTCAGCTGACTGTGAAACACTGAGCAGATTTAGAGAGCTGGCAGCTCAGCGTGGTCACTGAGGCCATGTGTGTGTGTGTGTGTGTGTGTGTGTGTGTGTGTGTGTGTGTGTGTGTGTGTGTGTGTGTCATACAGCTGTTACTCTCTGAAAACTGATCCCAGCACAGCTGGTTGGTTTAAATAGCTCTAACTCTTCCTAGCCGGAGGAGCCGGCGTGTCGCTCGCTCTCTTCACGAGAGTCACACTCTTGTTTGCGATCAGATGTCTGGTTTGGGTGTTTTATTTCCTGACCATTGAGGTTTCGCAGGAAAATTGTGAATATTCTTACTTTGGTCATTGAAACTGGATCCTGAAGAGCACATGAGCTCATATGACTGAGCCGTCGGCCAATCAGAGTGTCCGTTAATCTCGGAATAGCTGCTGGCCTTTACTTGGAATACCGCAGTGAAAGCGATCTCCTGAATGCATCACGTCACGAGGAGATCACGTTTTATTCCAGGTTTCGCTGTGCACTGAACTGTAAATTCCAGCACAAGTGTTTCAGCTCATCTGAGTGCAGGAATCACATCATCTATAATATGTCATGATCTGCGTGATTCTCAATAACACACAGATGTTTGCTCTAGCGTTGTTTGTGATTCACTGGTGTTTTCTAGAGAGCGAGCGATAAGGAGCACGCCGTGCGTTTGGCCGTCGGGAACGGGCTCCGCTCAGACGTATGGAGGGAATTCCTCAAGCGCTTCGGTCGCATTCAAGTCCGAGAGTTTTACGCCTCCACGGAGGGAAATGTGGGTTTCGTGAACTACGCTGGAAAGATCGGCGCTGTGGGACGGGTCAGCTTTCTGCACAAAGTAAGGCTGTAGGACTGGAATCACGTGACTCTCGCTGTCCTTCCGCTGAAAACTCTGATTATCAGTGTGTTTTTCTCTCGTCGCACAGAAACTGTTCCCCTACGCCATCATTCAGTACGACACGGAGCACGACGAGCCGGTCAGAAACTCCAGAGGCCTGTGTGTCGAGGTGCCTAAAGGTCAGAGGTCACACACATAAACATGAAACACACTCGACCCCCTGTGGCGTCCCATATAAAGAACAGCACTTCATGTTACAAACCAACGAGTGACTTTATTCGTACTGACAGACTGAGCTCATCAAACACTCCCTCTGAAGATCCAGATTCCTCACTTTATATTAAAAGGACATTTTTAGATAGGTCAGCCCCACTAATTGTTGCTGATCAAACTAGACACATATGATTTAAATCATCATTTTAAACCTTTGATTTGGATGTTTCTTTAATCTGATCATGTTCTTAAATTGTCCATTAAAGTCTCTTTAACGCTGACTGAGCTTCTGTGTTTGTATATATTTATATATATATATATATATATATATATATATATATATATATATATATATATATATATATATGTGTGTGTGTGTGTGTGTGTGTGTTTCCAGGGCAGACGGGGCTGCTGGTGTCCAAGATTACAGAAATCGCTCCTTTCGTTGGTTATGCACAAAACGAACAGCAAACAGAAAAGAAGAGGCTGCGTGACGTTTTAAAGCACGGAGATGTCTATTTCAACAGCGGTGATCTGCTGAAGATCGATCACGACAACTTCATCTACTTCCAGGATCGAGTGGGAGACACATTCAGGTATTTCCTTAACAGCATGCAGTCAGAGATCAGATGAAGTGAATCTGCGAGGTGATTGGTGGAGTCTGGAGTGAATCTGCGAGGTGATTGGTGGAGTCTGGAGTGAATCTGCGAGGTGATTGGTGGAGTCTGGAGTGATTCTGCGAGGTGATTGGTGGATGCTGATCTGAATGTGAATCTGTGCAGGTGGAAGGGAGAGAACGTGGCCACCACTGAAGTCTCTGACATCATCAGCATGCTTGAGTTTGTTGAAGAGGCGAACGTTTATGGAGTTCGAGTTCCAGGTTTGCTGAAGCCACGTTTACTCTGAATGTAATCCCTTACGTGTGACGTCATTGACATTCCTTTATGTGTTTGTGAAGGTCACGAAGGACGGATCGGAATGGCTGCAGTAAAAGTGATGGACAGAATGGAGTTTGAGTGCAAGAAAACATTTGATCACGTCTGCAGGTTCCTGCCTGTTTACGCTCGACCTCGTTTTATACGCATTCAGGTAAAATTCTCCCTGTTAGATGATGAACCAGTCAGCACTGGTCTCCTGCACACACATGATGTGATGTTTCTCTCCAGAGCTCAATGGACGTCACCGCCACCTTTAAACAGCTGAAACTGAAGCTGGTGGAGGCTGGATTCAATCCCAGCATGACGACTGATCGGCTGTACTTCCTGTGTGAGCGTGAGAGGACGTACGTCTCACTGACCCCCTTCATCTACCAGCAGATCCTGTCTCACAGCATTAAACTCTGACTTCTCTCTCCTGTGCTAGTACTACTATTGTTGTTTAGCTGAACCATCTCAAAAATATTTTACTAAAGTATTAAAGAGGCACTGATTCAGCTTTTTAAAAAAACTGATCATGTATTAATTATGTATCATGTATGTATGTATTATGTATGTATTATGTAATCATGTGCCAATTATGTATATTTGTGTTACTGAGCTGTTACATTTGTTTCCCTTTACGAGCCTTGTGTCAAAAAACATTTAAACATAGAATTTATTAAATCCATGTGATCTATGATTCTTGAAGATTTTCCTTATTCTAGTATGTAATAATGTTTATTTTTAACTATTTTATATATGAATCTCACATGAATCTTGCCTGTGACTGGTTAAAATAGATATTGCATTAAAGTTTTTTATGAATTAATGTTTCATTTATTTTGTTTATTTTAGTGCTAATACACGGGCAATGAAAAATCACTCACTCTTCTCCTCCTCCTTCTTCACCTCCTCACTCCTCCTTCCTCACTTCCTCACTCCTCTCCTCCTCACCTCCTCCTTCCTCACCTCCTCACTCCTCACCTCCTCACTCCTCTCCTCCTTCTTCCTTACATCCTCTCGATCTTCCCTCCCTCCTCCTCCCTCTTCTCCTCCTCCTTCCCCTCCTCCTCCTCCTCTCACTCCTCCTTCCTCACTCTCCCTCACATCCTCCTCTCCTCCTTCTTCCTCCTACATCCTCACCTCTTCTCCTCCTCTCCTCCTCCTTCCTCACCTCCTCACTCCTCTCCTCCTCCTTCCTCACCTCCTCACTTCTCTCCTCCTCCTCCTTCCTCACCTCACCTCCTCCTCCTCCCTCCTTCCGCCTCCTCCTCACCTCTCTCCTCCTCCTCCTCCTCCTTCCTCCTCCTCTTGTCCTCTCCTCCTCCTTTCCTCACCTCCTCCCCTCCTCTCCCCTCCTCCTTCCTCTCCTCCTCCACTCTTCCCCCTCTCTCCTCTCCCTCCCCTCCTCACTCTCCCTCCTCCTCCTCCTCTCCCCTCCCTCCTCCTCCTCCTCCTCCCCTCCTCACTCTTGTCCTCCTCCCCCCCCCCCCCTCCTCACCCTCCTCTCTCCTCCTCCTCCTTCCTCACCTCCTCACTCCTCTCCTCCTCCCTCCCTTCCCGCACCTCCTCACCCCTCTCCTCCTCCCTCTTCTTCCTCACCTCCTCACTCCCTCCTCTCCTCCTCCTCACCTTCTCTCTCCTCCTCCTTCCTCACCTCCTCACTCCTCTCCTCCTCACCTCCTAACCTCCTCTCCTCCTCCTTCCTCACCTCCTCACTCCTCTCCTCCTCCTTCCTCACCTCCTCACTTCTCTCCTCCTCCTCCTTCCTCACCTCCTCACTCCTCTCCTCCTCCTTCCACACCTCCTCACTCCTCTCCTCCTCCTTCCTCACCTCCTCACTTCTCTCCCTCCTCCTCCTCCCCTCCCCTCCTCACTCCTTACTCCCCTCTTTTCCTCCTCCTCCTCCTTCTCTTCCTCCTCCCCTCCTCCTCCTCCTCCCTCCTCACCTCCTCCTCCTCTCTCTCTCCTCCCCCACCTCCTCACTCCTCTCCTCCCTCACCTCCTCACTCCTTACATCCTCACTCTTCTCCTCCTCCTTCCACACCTCCTCACTCTTCTCCTCCTCCCACACCTCCTCACTCCTCTCCTCCTCCTTCCTCACCTCCTCACTTCTCTCCTCCTCCTCCTTCCTCACCTCCTCACTCCTTACATCCTCACTCTTCTCCTCCTCCTTCTTCCTTACATCCTCAGTCTTCTCCTCCTCCTTCCACACCTCCTCACTCCTCTCCTCACCTCCTACTTCCTCACCTCATCACTCCTCTCATCCTCCTTCCTCACCTCCTCAGTCCTCTCCTCCTCACCTCCTCCTTCCTCACCTCCTCACTCCTCTCCTCCTTCTTCCTTACATCCTCAGTCTTCTCCTCCTTCCACACCTCCTCACTCCTCTCCTCCTCCTTCCTCACCTCCTCACTCCTCTCCTCCTCACCTCCTCCTTCCACACCTCCTCACTCCTCTCCTCCTTCTTCCTTACATCCTCACTCTTCTCCTCCTCACCTCCTCCTTCCTCACCTCCTCACTCCTCTCCTCCTACTTCCTCACATCCTGACTCTTCTCCTCCTCCTTCCTCACCTCATCAATCCTCTCCTCCTCTTCTCCTTTTTCCTCTCCTCCTCACTCTTCAAGGCGCATCATTCTGATCGGTTGCGGGCTGGAGGTGGTGGCAGCTGTCAGTCACGCCTTTAACACCGACTGGTCACTCGAGCCTTTAAACTTTAGACCCGTAAACTCTCTCTAACTGTTTTTCCATCAACATGATTTACTCTTTTCTTGTCGTGTTGAATGGTTTTTGCTTACTTTTTCTGTACATTCATTTACAGGATTTTAATCAGGATTTTATTTTCGAACTCAAAACGTTTTTGACAACTGGTGAGTCAGTTTGGCCACACAATGCCCTGTTACATGATACTGGACCGGTTTGCGGACACCGTGAGGAGTCAACCGGAGAAAGGCTTCATCGTGTTTGAGGGAGAGCATCACACTTACCATGTGCTGACCGGCTCAGTAACAGAGTGCTGAATGTACTCAGGTCGTGCACTCAGGTCAGATCGTGGCACTCTTTCACGGGAACGTGCCCCAGTACGTGTGGACATGGCTCGTGCTCACGCTTCTGAACATGAACATCAGGAGCAGACCTTTGCTGCACTGCTGCTGCGCCACGGCCCTCATCACTGATGCAGGTGAACAGAAGCTTCAGTACCAGCAGAACCTGATCAATCATTCAGAACTGACGCCAGACATCACTGAACACCACCAGAACATCAGCTAATTAAAACACAAGAGCAAAAAGCACTTTATTTGGATGCTCTTCCCTTAATCTATATCTATCTATCTATATATCTATCTGTCTATAAGAACTTTGCTCTTGATTTAATGAATGACATTCACCCATGTATAAGTGTGACTGATGTGTGTTACTGAATTGCAATGGCATTCTGGTCTTCCATCAAATCATGAAAAATGTAATCTATGGAATATAATGATAATTCATTTTGTCTGCCAGTAAGGCCTGTATAGCCTTCAATCCTAAAGGAGTTTTAAAGTTTCAGATGTTTTGCCAGCCTAACATGTTTTTTTTTTTAAATGTAATGTCTTAATTCAGTTCAACATCAGAATTAAAAAAAAAGTCATGACATTTTGCCTAGTTTGGTAACCCATACTCTGAATTGGTGCTCTGGATTTAACCCATCCAAGCACACAGACAGCAGTGAGAAGTGAACACACCGTGAACACACACCCGGAGCAGTGGCCAGCTATATCCAGCGCCCGGGGAGCAACTGGGGGTTCAGTGCCTTGCTCGAGGGCACTTCAGTCATGGGTATTGAGGGTGGAAGAGAGCACTGTTCATTCACTCCCTCCCACCTACAACTCCTGCAGCACCGAGACTCAAACCTGTGACGTTCTGGTTACAAGTCCAACTCCCTAACCATTAGGCCACAGCTCAAGGCATTAGAGGCATTCTCACGATGATCTCAATGACGCTGCTTGTATGCAATATTAGTCTATTTGCATCATGGTGAAGGTGCATAACAAAATCAAATAAATGCATACATTATGAAAAGCGACTTTCTATAATTGTGGTGTCAGTTACTTTGACAAAATGCAAATCTTGCTCAAATTTGGGAGGCTTTTGATTGTAAATTGTATAAATGCGTGAATATACAGTGCGCATCAGAACGGGATAGAGAAGATACATTTTTATTTAAAAAAATACTAAAAGTAATAAAAAAAATTTAATTGTATGAATTAATCTGAAATAATTGCAGCTATTTGTATTGGTATTATAGCAACATGAGTGTAAATTAATTCATACTAGTATAGTAGGTTTGAAGTATGATTTATGAGTTTGGTTTTTGAAATTCTTTCAGATGAAAATGCCATTTCAGGTTTAAATAATACACTAAATGCATGAGATGCAGATGAATGCTGCTTTAATGACTAAAGTACCTTGTGTTTTTCTGCTGATCTGGCGGTGGCGGTGGCTGAGCTTCTGCCGTCTCTGTGTGTGATGTTCTGACATTCAGGTCCTGAGCATTAATGAATCTGCAGGTCAGATGAAGAGGGAACCTGTCTGCATCAGCCACAGACCTCTTCATTAGTGAAAATCAAGATTCACCTGAGAACAATCAGTCGATTCAGGCTAATCAAGTCAAGTCAGTTGTATTTCTATAGCGCTTTATATAGTACAGATTATTTCAAAGGGATAAACAAGGAAATAGTGATTGAATGATGCAAACAGAATTCAATTCTGCTGTACAGCAGCTCTAAAAAGACAAATATTAACAGTCATTATTATTCATTTGAAATCAGTTCAGTGGTTATTCAGTTTGGTTCAATAACTGATAATTAATAACCAATAGAAAATATACA
>NC_056589.1:30155933-30158143 GCF_018340385.1 Cyprinus carpio
CACCAGACGCTCGTCGATCATGGGCTCCAGGCGCATGCGGCTCAGCTCGGTGTGGATGGTCAGCGGTGCGTCGTCTTCGTTCTCCTCGTCTGAGATGATGCTGGGCTGGCGTGTGAGAGCGCTGGAGCGCAGCACCTCTCTGGCCGTCTGCTGGATTAGGCTCCAGTCCCTCTGGATGTCCTGAGCGCTCGTGAACTGAGACGTCACGGCGAAGCGGATGATGAGTTTGTTCCCGATGGCCGCTGGAATCAGAAACATCTGGCCTGATTTAGTCAGTTTCCGCAGTAACGTCCTGCGTCGCTCCGTTTCCAGTGCCTGCGAACAGAAGAAAGGTGCTGATGTTGAACGCGGGGGGGTTGTGGCAGTAATATAAATCAGCACATTTGAATACATGGAAGTGATCGAAACCATTGATCATAACTTGTCAACAAGTTTTTTGTGTCTGTGATTTGTGTAATCATGTAGAAACTGCACACACACATAGATGATGCAGATGTCACGTACATTAACTACTACACAATCCTGCGGACAGAACTCTTAGAAAAAAGGAGTTTTTATAAGACACATGAGCAATAAACACAATGATTATCATGTGATTCTGATGATTTCCTGCAAGTATCGAGGCATTAGATGACTCTCACTCGTAAGCAGAAGACGACCAGGCCGAGGTGCCGCTGCGCTGGGATCTGGAAGTTTGTGTCGTTTCTGACCAGAGACTCGAACAGCTTCGCCATCTCCACGCTCTGACATCACAGGAAACACATCATCACAGACAGGAAACGGCAGCATTAGCTTCATGAAACCGATCGAACGTAAACAGACAACTATTTAAGTAATTCTTTCTGCTCGTGTTTGGTGAGACACACAGGATGAGTGTTCAGAATGATTATATGACTACACGAGAGCATAATGACGCGTCTCACATGTCGAATGTGATCCTGCAGCTTCTTCAGACCGAAGGAGCGCATCACAAACCACAGCTTCAGAGAGCGAAAGCGGCGGCTCAGAGAGATCTGCCAGTGCTGCGGGAGACGAGCGTTAATCAAAACACAGCAGGGAAACAGAGAGATTACAACGCATATCTAACGAGCGGAACGTGACTCTACCATGAAGTCAGTTGGTGTCTGAGTTTTCTCGTGTCTCAGGTAAAGAGGGTCGACGGTGTGAACGTCTGCGGAGCTTCATCTTATTCTTCACCCTGCGGTTTTAAACAGAGACTTTATACAAAAATGTTCACTTTTGAACCTCACATGAGATTCATTTACAATTGATTCCACAAGGATGCATTAAAATGATCAAAAGTTGACAATTAAGACATTTTATAATGTTACAAAAGATTTATTTTTCAAATAAATGCTGCTCCTTTGGAACAATCATGTTGGCACTGAAGGACGGAGGAATGATGCTGACAAATACAGCTTTGATCACAGAAATAAATTTACCCAGTTTAACAAGATATTCACATAGAAAACAGCTGTATTAAATTGCAATAATATTTCACAATATTACTTGATTTTATTGCAACAGGAAAATATAAGAGGAAAACAGGAAAAAAAAAACACGGACACACGATAGTCCTCTCACCAGAACGCCGTACATGGTCAAAATGGACCATCATTCCACTGGATGGGTTGAAGACGAATGAATCGGCAAACTCGATTCCGTTGAGAAAATAGCGCAGTTCAGGACCACAGCAGGAGCAGAACCTGCGTACGCCCGCATCCACGTGCAGCCAGAGGACCCTCACAACGCCACCTACCACACACACACACCACACACACCACACACACACACTTTAACTGACAACTAGCACATAGCTCGGTTACGTCCTGTGCCTGCAGAACATTCATAAGCACTTAAATATCCTGGAATATAAATAAATATATGGTTTATATTATTCAAAATTATGGTACATGCGCAGCAGCAGAGTTTTTTTCAGTGCCAAGAGCAGCTGATGCTTTTAAAGAAGAGTTTCAGCGACTCTGATCATGACACTCACAGATAGGGCCGAGTTCAGCCAGACGGTCCCCCCCCCCCCCCAACGAACCACACACCGTTGGAGACCAGCACTTAACGCCCACAGCTAAGATGCGGGACACACACACACACACACACACACTTTCAGTCAAACCACAGCAAGCACAGTAACAAACTCAAACGGCTGATTAGCTGAGGCTTGATTCACCATCACGGGGTCAATCCTCTCCTCG